>NW_018743605.1:0-38970 GCF_001683475.1 Chenopodium quinoa
TAAAATACATTCTACAAAGCTAATTGAATCAAATTAAAAGTCAAACACCTTTAAACAAAGCCTTTTAAATCAAATGAAAGTCAAACACATTAAAAAAAGCTTTTTAATTTAAATTAAAATCAAACACATTCAAACAAAGCTATATAAATAAAATGAAAGTGAAATGCATTCTACAAAGCAAATTAAATCAAATGAAAGTCAAACACATTCAAACAAAGCTATTTGAATCTAATGAAAGTAAAATACATTCTACAAAGCTAATTGGATCAAATGAAAGTCAAACACATTCAAACAAAGCTATTTAAATCAAATGGAAGTCAAATACATTCTAAAAAGCTGATTGAATTAAATGAAAGTCAATAACATTCCTACAAAGCTATTTGAATCAAATGAAAGTCAAATATGTTCTAACAAAGCTAATTGTATCAAATGAAAGTCAAACACAATTCAAAACAACACTATTTGAATCAAATGAAAGTCAAATACATTCTACGAAGCTAATTGAATCAATGAAAGTCAAACACATTCAAATAAAACTAATTGAATCAAATGAAAGTCAAACACATTCAAACAATGCCTTTTAGATCAAATGAAAGTCAAACACATTCAAAAAAAGCTTTTAATTTAAATGAAAGTCAAACACATTCAAACAAAGGTATGTATATCAAATGAAAGTGAAATGCATTCTACAAAGCAAATTGAATCAAAAGAAATTCAAACACATTCAAACAAAGCTATTTAAATCAAATGAAAGTCAAATACATTCTACAAAGCAAATTGAATCAAATTAAGTCAAACACATTCAAACAAAGCTATTTGAATCAAATGAAAGTCAAATACATCCTACGAAGCTAATTGAATCAATGAAAGTCAAACACATTCAAACAAAGCTAATTGAATCAAATGAAAGTCAAACACATCAAACAATGCCTTTTAAAATAAAATGAAAGTCAAACACCTTCAAACAAATCTTTCGAATCAAATGAAAGTCAAATACATTCTACAAAGCTAATTTAATCAAATAAAAGTCAAATACATTATAAAAAGCTAATTGAATCAAATGAAAGTCAAACACATTCAAACAAAGCTAATTGAATCAAATTAAAGTCAAACACCTTCAAACAAATCTTTCGAATCAAATGAAAGTCAAATACATTCTACAAAGCTAATTGAATCAAATGAAAGTCAAACACATTCAAACAAAGCTATTTGAATCAAATAAAAAACAAACACATTCAAACAAAGTTATTTAAAACAAATGAAAGTGAAATGCATTCTACAAAGCTAATTGAATCAAATGAAAGTCAAACACATTCATACAAAGCCTTTTAAATCAAATGAATGTCAAACACATTGAAAAAAAGCTTTTTGAATCAAATGAAAGTCAAACACATTCAAACAAAGCTATATAAATCAAATGAAAGTGAAATGCAATCTACGAGCAAATTGAATCAAATGAAAGTCAAACACATTCAAACAAAGCTATTTGAATCAAATGAAAGTCAAATACATTCTACAAAGCTAATTGAATCAAGTGAGAGTAAAACACTTTCAAACAATGCTAACTTGAATCAAATGAAAGTCAAATACATTCTACAAAGCTAATTGAATTAAATGAAAGTCAACCACATTCAAACAAAGCTATTTGAATCTAATGAAAGTCAAACACATTCAAACAAAAGCTATTTGAATCAAATGAAAGTCAAATACATTCTACAAAGCTATATGAATCAAATGAAAGTCAAATACATTCTTCAAATCTATTTGAATCAAAATGAGAGTCAAATACATTCAAACAAAGCAAATTAAATCAAATAAAATTCAAATACATTTTACAAAGCTAATTGAATCAATTGAAAGTCAAACCATATTTAAACAAAGCTATTAGAATCAAATAAAAGTCAAATACATTCTACAAAGCTAATTGAATCAAATGAAAGTCAAACACATTCAAACAAAGCTATTTGAATCAAATGAGAGTCATATACATTCTACAAAGCTAATTGAATAATATGAAAGTTAAACACATTCAAACAAAGCTATATAAATCAAATGAAAGTGAAATGCATTCCACAAAGCAAATTGAATCAAATGAAAGTCAAACACATTCAAACAACGCTATTTGAATCAAATGAAAGTCAAATACATTCTACAAAGCTAATTAAATTAAATGAAAGTCAAACACATTCAAACAAAGCTAAATGAATCAAATAAAGTTAAACACATTCAAACAAAGCTAATTGAATCATATGAATGTCAAACACATTCAAACAAAGCTAATTGAATCAAATGAAAGTCAAACACATTCAATCAAAGCTATTTGAACCAAATGAAAGTCAAATACATTCTACAAACCTAAATTGATCAAATGAAAGTCAATCTCATTCAAACAAAGCTATTTGAATCAAATGAAAGTCAAACACATTCAAACAAAGCTAATTGAATCATATGAAAGTCAAACACATTTAAACAAACCTAATTGAATCAAATGAAAATCAAACATATTCAATCAAAGCTATTTGAATCAAACGAAAGTCAAATACATTCTACAAAACTAATTGAATCAAATGAAAGTTAATCACATTCAAACAAAGCTATTTAAATCAAATGAAAGTCAAACACATTCGAACAAAGCTAATTGAATCAAATGAAAGTCAAACACATTCAAACAAAGCTTTCGAATCAAATGAAAGTCAAATAAATTCTACAAAGCTAATTGAATCAAATGAAAAGTCAAACACATTCAAACAAAGCTATTTGAATCAAATGAAACTCATATACATTCTACAAAGCTAATTGAATCAAATGAAAGTCAAACACATTCAAACAAAGCTATTTTAATCAAATGAGAGTGAAATAAATTCAAACAAAGCTAATTTAATCAAATAAAAGTAAAATACATTCTACAAAGCTAATTGAATCAAATGAAAGTCAAACACATTCAAACAAAGCTATTTAAATCAAATGGAAGTCAAATACATTCTACAAAGCTGATTGAATTAAATGAAAGTCAATCACATTCCTACCAAGCTATTTGAATCAAATGAAAGTCAAATACGTTCTACAAAGCTAATTGTATCAAATGAAAGTCAAACACATTCAAACAAAGTTATTTAAATCAAATGGAAGTGAAATGCATTCTACAAAGCTAATTGAATCAAATGAAAGTTAAACACATTCAAACAACGCTATTTGAATCAAACGAAAGTCAAATACATTCTACGAAGCTAATTGAATCAATGAAAGTCAAACACATTCAAACAAAACTAATTGAATCAAATGAAAGTCAAACACATTCAAACAATGCCTTTTAAATCAAATGAAAGTCAAACACATTCAAAAAAGCTTTTTAATTTAAATGAAAGTCAAACACATTCAAACCAAGGAATATAAATCAAATGAAAGTGAAATGCATTCTACAAAGCAAATTGAATCAAAAGAAAGTCAAACACATTCAAACAAAGCTATTTGAATCAAATGAAAGTCAAATACATTCTACGAAGCTAATTGAATCAATGAAAGTCAAACACATTCAAACAAAGCTAATTGAATCAAATTAAAGTCAAACTTATTCAAACAATGCCTTTTAAAATCAAATGAAAGTCAAACACCTTCAAACAAATCTTTCGAATCAAATGAAAGTCAAATACATTCAAACAAAGCTATTTGAATCAAATGAGAGTCAAATACATTCAAACAAAGCTAATTAAATCAAATTAAAGTAAAATACATTCTACAAAGCTAATTGAATCAAATGAAAGTAAAACACATTCAAACAAAGCTAATTGAATCAAATGAGAGTCAAATGCATTCACACAAAGCTAATTAAATCAAATTAAAGTAAAATACATTCTACAAAGCTAATTGAATCAAATGAAAGTCAAACACATTCAAACAAAGCTAATTGAATCAAATGAGAGTCAAATGCATTCACACAAAGCTAATTAAATCAAATAAAAGTAAAATACATTCTACAAAGCTAATTGAATCAAATTAAAAGTCAAACACATTTAAACAAAGCCTTTTAAATCAAATGAAAGTCAAACACATTCAAAAAAAAGCTTTTTCATTTAAATTAAAATCAAACACATTCAAACAAAGCTATATAAATAAAATGAAAGTGAAATGCATTCTACAAAGCAAATTAAATCAAATGAAAGTCAAACACATTCAAACAAAGCTATTTGAATCTAATGAAAGTAAAATACATTCTACAAAGCTAATTGGATCAAATGAAAGTCAAACACATTCAAACAAAGCTATTTAAATCAAATGGAAGTCAAATACATTCTACAAAGCTGATTGAATTAAATGAAAGTCAATAACATTCCTACAAAGTTATTTGAATCAAATGAAAGTCAAATACGTTCTACAAAGCTAATTGTATCAAATGAAAGTCAAACACATTCAAACAAAGTTATTTAAATCAAATGGAAGTGAAATGCATTCTACAAAGCTAATTGAATCAAATGAAAGTTAAACACATTCAAACAACGCTATTTGAATCAAACGAAAGTCAAATACATTCTACGAAGCTAATTGAATCAATGAAAGTCAAACACATTCAAACAAAACTAATTGAATCAAATGAAAGTCAAACACATTCAAACAATGCCTTTTAAATCAAATGAAAGTCAAACACATTCAAAAAAAGCTTTTTAATTTAAATGAAAGTCAAACACATTCAAACAAAGGAATATAAATCAAATGAAAGTGAAATGCATTCTACAAAGCAAATTGAATCAAAAGAAAGTCAAACACATTCAAACAAAGCTATTTGAATCAAATGAAAGTCAAATACATTCTACAAAGCAAATTGAATCAAATGAAAGTCAAACACATTCAAACAAAGCTATTTGAATCAAATGAAAGTCAAATACATTCTACGAAGCTAATTGAATCAATGAATGTCAAACACATTCAAACAAAGCTAATTGAATAAAATGAAAGTCAAACACATTCAAACAATGCCTTTTAAATCAAATGAAAGTCAAACACATTCAAACAAATCTTTCGAATCAAATGAAAGTCAAATACATTCTACAAAGCTAATTTAATCAAATAAAAGTCAAATACATTCTAAAAAGCTAATTGAATCAAATGAAAGTCAAACACATTCAAACAAAGCTAATTGAATCAAATGAAAGTCAAACACCTTCAAACAAATCTTTCGAATCAAATGAAAGTCAAATACATTCTACAAAGCTAATTGAATCAAATGAAAGTCAAACACATTCAAACAAAGCTATTTGAATCAAATAAAAAACAAACACATTCAAACAAAGTTATTTAAATAAAATGAAAGTGAAATGCATTCTACAAAGCTAATTGAATCCAATGAAAGTCAAACACATTCATACAAAGCCTTTTAAATCAAATGAATGTCAAACACATTCAAAAAAAGCTTTCTAATTTAAATGAAAGTCAAACACATTCAAACAAAGCTATATAAATCAAATGAAAGTGAAATGCAATCTACAAAGCAAATTGAATCAAATGAAACTCAAACACATTCAAACAAAGCTATATGAATCAAATGAAAGTCAAATACATTCTACAAAGCTAATTGAATCAAGTGAAAGTAAAAACACTTTCAAACAATGCTACTTAAATCAAATGAAAGTCAAATACATTCTACAAAGCTAATTGAATTAAATGAAAGTCAAACACATTCAAACAAAGCTATTTTAATCAAATGAAAGTCAAACACATTCAAACAAAGCTATTTGAATCAAATGAAAGTCAAATACATTCTACAAAGCTATTTGAATCAAATGAAAGTCAAATACATTCTTCAAATCTATTTGAATCAAATGAGAGTCAAATAAATTCAAACAAAGCAAATTAAATCAAATAAAAGTCAAATACATTCTACAAAGCTAATTGAATCAATAGAAAGTCAAACACATTTAAACAAAGCTATTGGAATCAAATAAAAGTCAAATACATTCTACAAAGCTAATTTAATCAAATGAAAGTCAAACACATTCAAACAAAGCTATTTGAATCAAATGAGAGTCATATACATTCTATAAAGCTAATTGAATAATATGAAAATCAAACACATTCAAACAAAGCCTTTTAAATCAAATGAATGTCAAACACATTAAAAAAAAAGCTTTTAAATTTAAATGAAAGTCAAACACATTCAAACAAAGCTATATAAATCAAATGAAAGTGAAATGCATTCTACAAAGCAAATTGAATCAAATGAAATTCAAACACATTCAAACAAAGCTATTTGAATCAAATGAAAGTCAAATTCATTGTACAAAGCTATTTGAATAAAATGAAAGTCAAACACATTCAAACAACGCTATTTGAATCAAATGAAAGTCAAATACATTCTACAAAGCTAATGGAATTAAATGAAAGTCAAACACATTCAAACAAAGCTAAATGAATCAAATAAAGTTAAACACATTCAAACAAAGCTAATTGAATCATATGAATGTCAAACACATTCATACAAAGCTAATTGAATCAAATGAAAGTCAAACACATTCAATCAAAGCTATTTGAATCAAATGAAAGTCAAATACATTCTACAAAGCTAATTGATCAAATGAAAGTCAATCACATTCAAACAAAGCTATTTGAATCAAATGAAAGTCAAACACATTCAAACAAAGCTAATTGAATCATATGAAAGTCAAACACATTTAAACAAAGCTAATTGAATCAAATGAAAATCAAACATATTCAATCAAAGCTATTTGAATCAAATGAAAGTCAAATACATTCAACAAAACTAATTGAATCAAATGAAAGTTAATCACATTCAAACAAAGCTATTTAAATCAAATGAAAGTCAAACACATTCGAACAAAGCTAATTGAATCAAATGAAAGTCAAACACATTCAAACAAAGCTTTCGAATCAAATGAAAGTCAAATAAATTCTACAAAGCTAATTGAATCAAATGAAAGTCAAACACATTCAAACAAAGCTATTTGAATCAAATGAAACTCAAATACATTCTACAAAGCTAATTGAATCAAATGAAAGTCAAACACATTCAAACAAAGCTATTTTAATCAAATGAGAGTGAAATAAATTCAAACAAAGCTAATTTAATCAAATAAAAGTAAAATACATTCTACAAAGCTAATTGAATCAAATGAAAGTCAAACACATTCAAACAAAGCTTTTTAATTTAAATGAAAGTCAAATACATTCTACAAAGCTAATTGAATCAAATGAAAGTCAAACACATTCAAACAAAGCTATTTGAATCAAATGAAAGTCAAATACATTCTTCAAAGCTAATTGAATCAAATGAAAGTCAAACACATTCAAACAAAGTAATTTGATTCAAATGAAAGTTAAATACATTCTACAAAGCTAATTGAATTAAATGAAAGTCAAACACATTCAAGCAAAGCTAAATGAATCAAATGAAAGTCAAACACTTTCAACAAAGCTAATTGAATCATATGAAAGTCAAATACATTCTACAAAGCTAATTGAACCAAATGAAAGTCAATAACATTCAAACAAAGCTATTTGATTCAAATAAAAGTCAAATACATTCTACATAGCTATTTGAATCAAATGAAAGTCAAATACATTCTACAAAGCTATTTAAATCAAATGAGAGTCAAATACATTCAAACAAAGCAAATTAAATCAAATAAAAGTCAAATACATTCTACAAAGCTAATTGAATCAATTGAAAGTCAAACACATTTAAACAAAGCTACTGGAATCAAATAAAAGTCAAATACATTCTACAAAGCAAATTGAATCAAATGAAAATCAAACACATTCAAACAAAGCTATTTAAATCAAATGAAAGTCAAATACATTCTACGAAGCTAATTTAATCCATGAAAGTCAAACACATTTAAACAAAGCTAATTGAATCAAATGAAAGTCAAACACATTCAAACAATGCCTTTTAAATCAAATGAAAGTCAAACACCTTCAAACAAATCTTTCGAATCAAATGAAAGTCAAATACATTCAAACAAAGCTATTTGAATCAAATTAGAGTCAAATACATTCAAACAAAGCTAATTAAATACAATTAAAGTAAAATACATTCTACAAAGCTAATTGAATCAAATGAAAGTCAAATACATTCAAACAAAGCTAATTGAATCAAATGAGAGTCAAATGCATTCACACAAAGCTAATTAAATCAAATTAAAGTAAAATACATTCTACAAAGCTAATGGAATCAAATGAAAGTCAAACACATTCAAACAAAGCTAATTGAATCAAATGAGAGTCAAATACATTCACACAAAGCTTATTAAATCAAATTAAAGTAAAATACATTCTATAAAGCTAATTGAATCAAATTAAAAGTCAAACACATTTAAACAAAGCTAATTGAATCAAATGAGAGTCAAATGCATTCACACAAAGCTAATAAAATCAAATAAAACTAAAATACATTCTACAAAGCTAATTGAATCAAATTAAAAGTCAAACACCTTTAAACAAAGCCTTTTAAATCAAATGAAAGTCAAACACATTAAAAAAAGCTTTTTAATTTAAATTAAAATCAAACACATTCAAACAAAGCTATATAAATAAAATGAAAGTGAAATGCATTCTACAAAGCAAATTAAATCAAATGAAAGTCAAACACATTCAAACAAAGCTATTTGAATCTAATGAAAGTAAAATACATTCTACAAAGCTAATTGGATCAAATGAAAGTCAAACACATTCAAACAAAGCTATTTAAATCAAATGGAAGTCAAATACATTCTAAAAAGCTGATTGAATTAAATGAAAGTCAATAACATTCCTACAAAGCTATTTGAATCAAATGAAAGTCAAATATGTTCTAACAAAGCTAATTGTATCAAATGAAAGTCAAACACATTCAAACAACACTATTTGAATCAAATGAAAGTCAAATACATTCTACGAAGCTAATTGAATCAATGAAAGTCAAACACATTCAAATAAAACTAATTGAATCAAATGAAAGTCAAACACATTCAAACAATGCCTTTTAGATCAAATGAAAGTCAAACACATTCAAAAAAAGCTTTTTAATTTAAATGAAAGTCAAACACATTCAAACAAAGGTATGTATATCAAATGAAAGTGAAATGCATTCTACAAAGCAAATTGAATCAAAAGAAATTCAAACACATTCAAACAAAGCTATTTAAATTAAATGAAAGTCAAATACATTCTACAAAGCAAATTGAATCAAATTAACGTCAAACACATTCAAACAAAGCTATTTGAATCAAATGAAAGTCAAATACATCCTACGAAGCTAATTGAATCAATGAAAGTCAAACACATTCAAACAAAGCTAATTGAATCAAATGAAAGTCAAACACATTCAAACAATGCCTTTTAAATAAAATGAAAGTCAAACACCTTCAAACAAATCTTTCGAATCAAATGAAAGTCAAATACATTCTACAAAGCTAATTTAATCAAATAAAAGTCAAATACATTATAAAAAGCTAATTGAATCAAATGAAAGTCAAACACATTCAAACAAAGCTAATTGAATCAAATTAAAGTCAAACACCTTCAAACAAATCTTTCGAATCAAATGAAAGTCAAATACATTCTACAAAGCTAATTGAATCAAATGAAAGTCAAACACATTCAAACAAAGCTATTTGAATCAAATAAAAAAACAAACACATTCAAACAAAGTTATTTAAAACAAATGAAAGTGAAATGCATTCTACAAAGCTAATTGAATCAAATGAAAGTCAAACACATTCATACAAAGCCTTTTAAATCAAATGAATGTCAAACACATTGAAAAAAAGCTTTTTGAATCAAATGAAAGTCAAACACATTCAAACAAAGCTATATAAATCAAATGAAAGTGAAATGCAATCTACGAGCAAATTGAATCAAATGAAAGTCAAACACATTCAAACAAAGCTATTTGAATCAAATGAAAGTCAAATACATTCTACAAAGCTAATTGAATCAAGTGAGAGTAAAACACTTTCAAACAATGCTACTTGAATCAAATGAAAGTCAAATACATTCTACAAAGCTAATTGAATTAAATGAAAGTCAACCACATTCAAACAAAGCTATTTGAATCTAATGAAAGTCAAACACATTCAAACAAAGCTATTTGAATCAAATGAAAGTCAAATACATTCTACAAAGCTATATGAATCAAATGAAAGTCAAATACATTCTTCAAATCTATTTGAATCAAATGAGAGTCAAATACATTCAAACAAAGCAAATTAAATCAAATAAAATTCAAATACATTTTACAAAGCTAATTGAATCAATTGAAAGTCAAACCATATTTAAACAAAGCTATTAGAATCAAATAAAAGTCAAATACATTCTACAAAGCTAATTGAATCAAATGAAAGTCAAACACATTCAAACAAAGCTATTTGAATCAAATGAGAGTCATATACATTCTACAAAGCTAATTGAATAATATGAAAGTTAAACACATTCAAACAAAGCTATATAAATCAAATGAAAGTGAAATGCATTCCACAAAGCAAATTGAATCAAATGAAAGTCAAACACATTCAAACAACGCTATTTGAATCAAATGAAAGTCAAATACATTCTACAAAGCTAATTAAATTAAATGAAAGTCAAACACATTCAAACAAAGCTAAATGAATCAAATAAAGTTAAACACATTCAAACAAAGCTAATTGAATCATATGAATGTCAAACACATTCAAACAAAGCTAATTGAATCAAATGAAAGTCAAACACATTCAATCAAAGCTATTTGAACCAAATGAAAGTCAAATACATTCTACAAAGCTAATTGATCAAATGAAAGTCAATCTCATTCAAACAAAGCTATTTGAATCAAATGAAAGTCAAACACATTCAAACAAAGCTAATTGAATCATATGAAAGTCAAACACATTGAAACAAACCTAATTGAATCAAATGAAAATCAAACATATTCAATCAAAGCTATTTGAATCAAACGAAAGTCAAATACATTCTACAAAACTAATTGAATCAAATGAAAGTTAATCACATTCAAACAAAGCTATTTAAATTAAATGAAAGTCAAACACATTCGAACAAAGCTAATTGAATCAAATGAAAGTCAAACACATTCAAACAAAGCTTTCGAATCAAATGAAAGTCAAATATATTCTACAAAGCTAATTGAATCAAATGAAAGTCAAACACATTCAAACAAAGCTAATTGAATCAAATGAAAGTCAAACACATTCAAACAAAGCTATTTAAATTAAATGAAAGTCAAACACATTCGAACAAAGCTAATTTAATCAAATAAAAGTAAAATACATTCTACAAATCTAATTGAATCAAATGAAAGTCAAACACATTCAAACAAAGCTTTTTAATTTAAATGAAAGTCAAATACATTCTACAAAGCTAATTGAATCAAATGAAAGTCAAACACATTCAAACAAAGCTATTTAAATAAAATGAAAGTCAAATACATTCTACAAAGCTAATTGAATCAAATGAAATTCAAACACATTCAAACAAAGTTATTTGATTCAAATGAAAATTAAATACATTGTACAAAGCTAATTGAATTAAATGAAAGTCAAACACATTCAAGCAAAGCTAAATGAATCAAACGAAAGTCAAACACTTTCAAACAAAGCTAATTGAATCATATGAAAGTCAAATACATTCTACAAAGCTAATTGAATCAAATGAAAGTCAATAACATTCAAACAAAGCTATTTGAATCAAATGAAAGTCAAATACATTCTACGAAGCTAATTGAGTCAAGTGAAAGTAAAACACTTTCAAACAATGCTACTTGAATCAAATGACTGTCAAATACATTCTACAAAGCTAATTGAATTAAATGAAAGTCAAACACATTCAAACAAAGCTATTTGAATCTAATGAAAGTCAAACACATTCAAACAAAGCTATTTGAATCAAATGAAAGTCAAATACATTCTACAAAGCTATATGAATCAAATGAAAGTCAAATACATTCTTCAAATCTATTTGAATCAAATGAGAGTCAAATACATTCAAACAAAGCAAATTAAATCAAATAAAATTCAAATACATTCTACAAAGCTAATTGAATCAATTGAAAGTCAAACCATATTTAAACAAAGCTATTAGAATCAAATAAAAGTCAAATACATTCTACAAAGCTAATTGAATCAAATGAAAGTCAAACACATTCAAACAAAGCTATTTGAATCAAATGAGAGTCATATACATTCGACAAAGCTAATTGAATAATATGAAAGTCAAACACATTCAAACAAAGCCTTTTAAATCAAATGAATGTCAAACACATTAAAAAAAAAAGCTTTTTAATTTAAATAAAAGTTAAACACATTCAAACAAAGCTATATAAATCAAATGAAAGTGAAATGCATTCTACAAAGCAAATTGAATCAAATGAAATTCAAACATATTCAAACAAAGCTATTTGAATCAAATGAAAGTCAAATTCATTGTACAAAGCTAATTGAATAAAATGAAAGTCAAACACATTCAAACAACGCTATTTGAATCAAATGAAAGTCAAATACATTCTACAAAGCTAATTAAATTAAATGAAAGTCAAACACATTCAAACAAAGCTAAATGAATCAAATAAAGTTAAACACATTCAAACAAAGCTAATTGAATCATATGAATGTCAAACACATTCAAACAAAGCTAATTGAATCAAATGAAAGTCAAACACATTCAATCAAAGCTATTTGAACCAAATGAAAGTCAAATACATTCTACAAAGCTAATTGATCAAATGAAAGTCAATCTCATTCAAACAAAGCTATTTGAATCAAATGAAAGTCAAACACATTCAAACAAAGCTAATTGAATCATATGAAAGTCAAACACATTTAAACAAACCTAATTGAATCAAATGAAAATCAAACATATTCAATCAAAGCTATTTGAATCAAATGAAAGTCAAATACATTCTACAAAACTAATTGAATCAAATGAAAGTTAATCACATTCAAACAAAGCTATTTAAATTAAATGAAAGTCGAACACATTCGAACAAAGCTAATTGAATCAAATTAAAGTCAAACACATTCAAACAAAGCTTTCGAATCAAATGAAAGTCAAATATATTCTACAAAGCTAATTGAATCAAATGAAAGTCAAACACATTCAAACAAAGCTATTTGAATCAAATGAAAGTCAAATACATTCTACAAAGCTAATTGAATCGAATGAAAGTCAAACACATTCAAACAAAGCTATTTGAATCAAATGGGAGTGAAATAAATTCAAACAAAGCTAATTTAATCAAATAAAAGTAAAGTACATTCTACAAAGCTAATTGAATCAAATGAAAGTCAAACACATTCAAACAAAGCTTTTTAATTTAAATGAAAGTCAAATACATTCTACAAATCTAATTGAATCAAATGAAAGTCAAACACATTCAAACAAAGCTATTTAAATCAAATGAAAGTCAAATACATTCTACAAAGCTAATTGAATCAAATGAAAGTCAAACACATTCAAACAAAGTTATTTGATTCAAATGAAAATTAAATACATTGTACAAAGCTAATTGAATTAAATGAAAGTCAAACACATTCAAGCAAAGCTAAATAAATCAAATGAAAGTCAAACACTTTCAAACAAAGCTAATTGAATCATATGAAAGTCAAATACATTCTACAAAGCTAATTGAATCAAATGAAAGTCAATAACATTCAAACAAAGCTATTTGAATCAAATGAAAGTCAAATACATTCTACATAGCTATTTGAATCAAATGAAAGTCAAATACATTCTACAAAGCTATTTGAATCAAATGAGAGTCAAATACATTCAAATAAAGCAAATTAAATCAAATAAGGGTCGAATACATTCAACAAAGCTAATTGAATCAAATGATAGTTAAACACATTCAAACAAAGCTATTTGAATGAAATAAAAGTCATATACATTCTACAAAGCTAATTGAATCAAATGAAATTTACACATATTCAAACAAAACTATTTGAATCAAATGAAAGTCAAACACATTCAATCAAAGCTGTTTGAATCAAATGAAAGTCAAATACATTCTACAAAGCTAATTCAATCAAATGAAAGTCAATCACATTCAAACAAAGCTAATTGAATCAAATGAGAGTCAAATGCATTCACACAAAGCTAATTAAATCAAATTAAAGTAAAATACATTCTACAAAGCTAATTGAATCAAATGAAAGTCAAACACATTCAAACAAAGCTAATTAAATCAAATGAGAGTCAAATGCATTCACACAAAGCTAATTAAATCAAATTAAAGTAAAATACATTCTACAAAGCTAATTGAATCAAATTAAAAGTCAAACGCATTTAAACAAAGCTAATTAAATCAAATGAAATGCATTCACACAAAGCTAATTAAATAAAATAATAGTAAAATACATTCTACAAAGCTAATTGAATCAAATTAAAAGTCAAATACATTTAAACAAAGCCTTTTAAATCAAATGAAAGTCAAACACATTAAAAAAAAGCTTTTTAATTTAAATTAAAATCAAACACATTCAAACAACGCTATATAAATAAAATGAAAGTGAAATGCATTTTACAAAGCAAATTAAATCAAATGAAAGTCAAACACATTCAAACAAAGCTATTTGAATCTAATGAAAGTAAAATACATTCTACAAAGCTAATTGGATCAAATGAAAGTCAAACACATTCAAACAAAGCTATTTAAATCAAATGGAAGTCAAATATATTCTACAAAGCTGATTGAATTAAATGAAAGTCAATAACATTCCTACAAAGCTATTTGAATCAAATGAAAGTCAAATACGTTCTACAAAGCTAATTGTATCAAATGAAAATCAAACACATTCAAACAAAGCTATTTGAATCAAATGAAAGTCAAATACATTCTACAAAGCAAATTGAATCAAATTAAAGTCAAACACATTCAAACAAAGCTATTTGAATCAAATGAAAGTCAAATACATTCTACGAAGCTAATTGAATCAATGAAAGTCAAACACATTCAAACAAAGCTAATTGAATCAAATGAAAGTCAAACACATTCAAACAATGCCTTTTAAATAAAATGAAAGTCAAACACCTTCAAACAAATCTTTCGAATCAAATGAAAGTCAAATACATTCTACAAAGCTAATTTAATCAAATAAAAGTCAAATACATTATAAAAAGCTAATTGAATAAAATGAAAGTCAAACACATTCAAACAAAGCTAATTGAATCAAATGAAAGTCAAACACCTTCAAACAAATCTTTCGAATCAAATGAAAGTCAAATACATTCTACAAAGCTAATTGAATCAAATGAAAGTCAAACACGTTCAAACAAAGCTATTTGAATCAAATAAAAAACAAACACATTCAAACAAAGTTATTCAAATCAAATGAAAGTGAAATGCATTCTACAAAGCTAATTGAATCAAATGAAAGTCAAACACATTCATACAAAGCCTTTTAAATCAAATGAATGTCAAACACATTCAAAAAAAGCTTTTTGAATCAAATGAAAGTCAAACACATTCAAACAAAGCTATATAAATCAAATGAAAGTGAAATGCAATCTACAAGGAAATTGAATCAAATGAAAGTCAAACACATTCAAACAAAGCTATTTGAATCAAATGAAAGTCAAATACATTCTACAAAGCTAATTGAATCAAGTGAAAGTAAAACACTTTCAAACAATGCTACTTGAATCAAATGAAAGTCAAATACATTCTACAAAGCTAATTGAATTAAATGAAAGTCAAACACATTCAAACAAAGCTATTTGAATCAAATGAAAGTCAAACACATTCAAACAAAGCTATTTGAATCAAATGAAAGCCAAATACATTCTACAAAGCTATTTTGTTGTAGCCAAGCCTAACAACTTGGTTATGGACATTTCGTTGGTTCAAGATGTAGCATCATGCGTTGGTGCTATGCATTCTATCATTGGGCAGCAAGATATTCAACCACTTGAATTTCTTGTTGTTCTTATTAATTAGTTCGTTAGCTAGTTCGTTTTACTTCTTTTATGCTTTGAATAAGTTGTAAACTTTAATCTTATTTTAAGTTTGCAAATTAGTTATGCTCTTTAGTTCTTTTAGCTGAACATGTAATGTTACATTCACACATCAAGTACAAGATCAAGATGCATCACAAAAGCAGCCGTTTAAGCTTGTGAAGAAGGCATAAAATCCGAAACTAATTTGGAGGTATTTTAAGGCTTTAACTTGGGTGTTACAATCAGCTTCAATGAGGAGTTACAAGCTTTAAAATGAGCCTTCAAGTGGCCGTTTATTTCAGCCAGCAATGGGTACATTCAAGAGGCGTCCAAGTACATCCTTGTCTACATACATTCAAGCTTAATTCAAGGCTTGAAACAAGGGGAGTTACACTTCACTTGCTGTTTGAATTTGGGCGTGAAAAGGGGAGCCGTTACAACTCCAAGTTGCTGCTTTGATTGGCGTGAATCAAGGGGGGTTATACTCTCTTGTTTCTGATTTTATTTCACTCATAATTTGGAGGTTACAAACCGTCATTTGCTCTTGATGTATCTAGCTAAGTAAGGCTTCTTTTATTAATGTATCTAGACTACAAAAAGCTGATATGTACTTAGTTGGACGTGTAACAAGTGAGCTTTAAGCCACTTGACTTAGCTTGTACTTAAGATGCTTGCTCACTATAAATAGCAAGCAAATGTGAATGAAAAATGAGATTATTGCAAACAAAAAAGACTTGTCTTACATTCGTTTCTTGGATTAGAAACAAAAACCTGAAATTCTTGGATTTGGAATTTCGTTTCCTTTGCTTAGTTAGCTAGTTTAGGCTACTAGTTGGCTTGTGATCTTAGGAATCCAAAACGTTTCTTAGTGGTGTGACTGTATCTAAGAAGCCTTTGGTTCTTTAGCCTTATCTATCCCTTGGTTTATCCCTTGTGTATTTCGAGTGTTACTCCAAATATACAACATTTGGCGCTAGAAGGAGGGGTGTCTAGCAAACAAATACCCAAACACAATACCCCAAACACATACCCAAACACAAACCATGGCCGACATCCCACCCCCTAATTGGCAAGAATATGTCAATAAGGTTGCACAAGAGAAAGAAGATATGGAGCAACGAATGCAATATTTGCAAGGTCAGTTAAGAGACCTTTCTATTAAGTTGCGCCATCAAAAAGAGGGTTTTACCAATCATAGTGATGAAGAAGTGAGTGAATCTAATTTCAATCACAATGATAGACCTTATCATGAAAAAGAAAGGTCACGGCCTAACAATGACATTAAGGCTGACATTCCGGAGTATGATGGCAAACTCGATGCTGATGAGTTTGTAGAATGGCTTAGAACGGTGGAGAGAGTGTTTGATTACAAGCAAACACCGGAAGAAAAGAAGGTGAAAATTGTAGCCTTGAAGTTGAGAAAATATGCCTCAACTTGGTGGGCTAGCGTGTGTGCCAAAAGGGAAAGGCAAGACAAAGAGAAAGTGAGATCGTGGATCAAGATGAAGAAGTTGCTGAAACAAAAGTTTCTTCCCACATACTATGTGCAAGAAAACTTTTCCAAGTTCCACAACCTCGAACAAGGTACAAAATCAGTAGAAGAATATGCTAGGGAGTTTGAAGGGTTTGTCATGAAATGTGGAGTAGAGGAAGATGAACCTCAAACATTGGTGCGCTTTTTGGGAGGGCTTGACCCAAAAATAGCCAATGTGGCCGAACTACATCCTTATTCTACCCTTGAAGAGCTCATTATCTTAGCACATAAGATTGAGCAGCAACAAAAAGCAAGAGGCAAAAGTGAATCATCACGTTTTGCATCTCAAACCTCATTTCCCCAAAAAAAGCAAACATCCAATTTCCCACCTTTAAACCCAACGTCCAATCAGCCTACTTCTAAACCACCTTCACAAAACACCCAAAATTCCAACCCAAAACCAGCCCCAAGAAGATGTTTTCGGTGTCAAGGCCTTGGACATTTGGCTAGTGATTGTCCAAATAAAAGGATTGTCACTTTGATTGAGCATGAAGAGGAGGATGAATTAGAAAATGAAGTGGACAGCAACCTTGAGGAGAATGATGAGTATGCGTGTCTTGGACCAGACGAAGGAGAATGCTTGGTGGTTCGACGCACACTAAGCAATATGGTTGGTAAAGAAGGAAGTTTGCAACGTGAGTCAATCTTTCACACTCGTTGCACCATTGGTGGAAAGGTATGTTCATTGATTATTGATGGAGGTAGTTGTACCAATGTAGCTTCACAAGTAATGATAGACAAGCTGAAACTTAAAACCGTTCCTCACCCTAAACCTTATGTGATTCAATGGCTAAATCATGGTAAAGGGATTCAAGTAACACAACAAGTCTTGTTATCATTTAGCATTGGTAAAACTTATGAAGAAGAATTGTGGTGTGATGTTATACCTATGAATGCATGTCATATTTTACTTGGTAGACCTTGGTTATTTGATAGGCGTGTGATGCATGATGGGTATAAAAACACATATTCCTTCACTAAGGATGGACAGAAAATACTTCTTACCCCCCTAAACCTCAAAAACGATCACCCCAAATCCACACCCCCTACTTACCTTACCACTCTCATAAAATCAGAATTGCATGAGTATAAAGCTCACAAACCATTCATTTTAAGCCAACTTGATGTCCCTTCCAAACCGTCACAAGAAGAGCCACACCCACTCCTCACCCCTCTTCTCAAAACCTTTTCCTATGTTTTCCCCGAAGACATTCCCCTTGGCTTACCCCCAAAACGTGACACACAACACAAAATTGATCTTGTTCCCGGTTCAATGCTCCCAAACAAACCAGCCTATGCAACTTATGATGCTACTCCTGTTGCTAACTTGTTTTTCAATGAGATTGTTCGTTTACATGGTGTACCTAAATCCATGGTGAGTGATCGTGATCCAAAATTTCTAAGTCATTTTTGGCTTACATTATGGAGGAAGATGGGCACGAAATTGAACTTTAGCACTTCAAGTCATCCTCAAACGGATGGTCCAACCGAAGTGACTAATAGAACTTTGGGATCCTTGCTGCGGTCTTTGGCTACTAAACGTCCCAAGCAATGGGAAGAGATGCTTTACTATGATGAGTTTGAAGAGTTGCCGAGTTTGAGGGCAAACTCTTTTCAAGAAGGGGGGAATGTTGTAGCCAAGCCTAACAACTTGGTTATGGACATTTCGTTGGTTCAAGATGTAGCATCATGCGTTGGTGCTATGCATTCTATCATTGGGCAGCAAGATATTCAACCACTTGAATTTCTTGTTGTTCTTATTAATTAGTTCGTTAGCTAGTTCGTTTTACTTCTTTTATGCTTTGAATAAGTTGTAAACTTTAATCTTATTTTAAGTTTGCAAATTAGTTATGCTCTTTAGTTCTTTTAGCTGAACATGTAATGTTACATTCACACATCAAGTACAAGATCAAGATGCATCACAAAAGCAGCCGTTTAAGCTTGTGAAGAAGGCATAAAATCCGAAACTAATTTGGAGGTATTTTAAGGCTTTAACTTGGGTGTTACAATCAGCTTCAATGAGGAGTTACAAGCTTTAAAATGAGCCTTCAAGTGGCCGTTTATTTCAGCCAGCAATGGGTACATTCAAGAGGCGTCCAAGTACATCCTTGTCTACATACATTCAAGCTTAATTCAAGGCTTGAAACAAGGGGGAGTTACACTTCACTTGCTGTTTGAATTTGGGCGTGAAAAGGGGAGCCGTTACAACTCCAAGTTGCTGCTTTGATTGGCGTGAATCAAGGGGGGGTTATACTCTCTTGTTTCTGATTTTATTTCACTCATAATTTGGAGGTTACAAACCGTCATTTGCTCTTGATGTATCTAGCTAAGTAAGGCTTCTTTTATTAATGTATCTAGACTACAAAAAGCTGATATGTACTTAGTTGGACGTGTAACAAGTGAGCTTTAAGCCACTTGACTTAGCTTGTACTTAAGATGCTTGCTCACTATAAATAGCAAGCAAATGTGAATGAAAAATGAGATTATTGCAAACAAAAAAGACTTGTCTTACATTCGTTTCTTGGATTAGAAACAAAAACCTGAAATTCTTGGATTTGGAATTTCGTTTCCTTTGCTTAGTTAGCTAGTTTAGGCTACTAGTTGGCTTGTGATCTTAGGAATCCAAAACGTTTCTTAGTGGTGTGACTGTATCTAAGAAGCCTTTGGTTCTTTAGCCTTATCTATCCCTTGGTTTATCCCTTGTGTATTTCGAGTGTTACTCCAAATATACAACATATTTGAATCAAATGAAAGTCAAATACATTCTTCAAATCTATTTAAATCAAATGAGAGTCAAATACATTCAAACAAAGCAAATTAAATCAAATAAAAGTCAAATACATTCTACAAAGCTAATTGAATCAATTGAAAGTCAAACACATTCAAACAAAGCTATTTAAATCAAATGGATGTCAAATACATTCTACAAAGCTGATTGAATTAAATGAAAGTCAATAACATTCCTACAAAGCTATTTGAATCAAATGAAAGGCAAATACGTTCTACAAAGCTAATTGTATCAAATGAAAGTCAAACACATTCAAACAACGCTATTTGAATCAAATGAAAGTCAAATACATTCTACGAAGCTAATTGAATCAATGAAAGTCAAACACATTCAAACAAAACTAATCGAATCAAATGAAAGTCAAACACATTCAAACAATGCCTTTTAGATCAAATGAAAGTCAAACACATTCAAAAAAAGCTTTTTAATTTAAATGAAAGTCAAACAAATTCAAACAAAGGTATATAAATCAAATGAAAGTGAAATGCATTCTACAAAGCAAATTGAATCAAAAGAAAGTCAAACACATTCAAACAAAGCTATTTGAATCAAATGAAAGTCAAATACATTCTACAAAGCAAATTGAATCAAATTAAAGTCAAACACATTCTACGAAGCTAATTGAATCAATGAAAGTCAAACACATTCAAACAAAGCTAATTGAATCAAATGAATGTCAAACACATTCAAACAATGCCTTTTAAATCAAATGAAAGTCAAACACCTTCAAACAAATCTTTCGAAACAAATGAAAGTCAAATACATTCTACAAAGCTAATTTAATCAAATAAAAGTCAAATACATTATAAAAAGCTAATTGAATCAAATGAAAGTCAAACACATTCAAACAAAGCTATTTGAATCAAATGAAAGTCAAACACATTCAAACAAAGCTATTTGAATCAAATGAAAGCCAAATACATTCTACAAAGCTATTTGAATCAAATGAAAGTCAAATACATTCTTCAAATCTATTTAAATCAAATGAGAGTCAAATACATTCAAACAAAGCAAATTAAGTCAAATAAAAGTCAAATACATTCTACAAAGCTAATTGAATCAATTGAAAGTCAAACACATTCAAACAAAGCTATTTAAATCAAATGGATGTCAAATACATTCTACAAAGCTGATTGAATTAAATGAAAGTCAATAACATTCCTACAAAGCTATTTGAATCAAATGAAAGGCAAATACGTTCTACAAAGCTAATTGTATCAAATGAAAGTCAAACACATTCAAACAACGCTATTTGAATCAAATGAAAGTCAAATACATTCTACGAAGCTAATTGAATCAATGAAAGTCAAACACATTCAAACAAAACTAATCGAATCAAATGAAAGTCAAACACATTCAAACAATGCCTTTTAGATCAAATGAAAGTCAAACACATTCAAAAAAAGCTTTTTAATTTAAATGAAAGTCAAACAAATTCAAACAAAGGTATATAAATCAAATGAAAGTGAAATGCATTCTACAAAGCAAATTGAATCAAAAGAAAGTCAAACACATTCAAACAAAGCTATTTGAATCAAATGAAAGTCAAATACATTCTACAAAGCAAATTGAATCAAATTAAAGTCAAACACATTCTACGAAGCTAATTGAATCAGTGAAAGTCAAACACATTCAAACAAAGCTAATTGAATCAAATGAATGTCAAACACATTCAAACAATGCCTTTTAAATCAAATGAAAGTCAAACACCTTCAAACAAATCTTTCGAAACAAATGAAAGTCAAATACATTCTACAAAGCTAATTTAATCAAATAAAAGTCAAATACATTATAAAAAGCTAATTGAATCAAATGAAAGTCAAACACATTCAAACAAAGCTAATTGAATCAAATGAAAGTCAAACACCTTCAAACAAATCTTTCGAATCAAATGAAAGTCAAATACATTCTACAAAGCTAATTGAATCAAATGAAAGTCAAACACGTTCAAACAAAGCTATTTGAATCAAATAAAAAACAAACACATTCAAACAAAGTTATTTAAATCAAATGAAAGTGAAATGCATTCTACAAAGCTAATTGAATCAAATGAAAGTCAAACACATTCATACAAAGCCTTTTAAATCAAATGAATGTCAAACACATTCAAAAAAAGCTTTTTGAATCAAATGAAAGTCAAACACATTCAAACAAAGCTATATAAATCAAATGAAAGTGAAATGCAATCTACAAGGAAATTGAATCAAATGAAAGTCAAACACATTCAAACAAAGCTATTTGAATCAAATGAAAGTCAAATACATTCTACAAAGCTAATTGAATCAAGTGAAAGTAAAACACTTTCAAACAATGCTACTTGAATCAAATGAAAGTCAAATACATTCTACAAAGCTAATTGAATTAAATGAAAGTCAAACACATTCAAACAAAGCTATTTGAATCAAATGAAAGTCAAACACATTCAAACAAAGCTATTTGAATCAAATGAAAGTCAAATACATTCTACAAAGCTATTTGAATCAATTGAAAGTCAAATATATTCTTCAAATCTATTTGAATCAAATGAGAGTCAAATACATTCAAACAAAGCAAATTAAATCAAATAAAAGTCAAATACATTCTACAAAGCTAATTGGATCAATTGAAAGTCAAACCATATTTAAACAAAGCTATTAGAATTAAATAAAAGTCAAATACATTCTACAAAGCTAATTGAATCAAATGAAAGTCAAACACATTCAAACAAAGCTATTTGAATCAAATGAGAGTCATATACATTCTACAAAGCTAATTGAATAATATGAAAGTCAAACACATTCAAACAAAGCCTTTTAAATCAAATGAATGTCAAACACATTCAAACAAAGCTAATTGAATCAAATGAAAGTCAAATACATTCTACAAAGCTAATTGAATCAAGTGAAAGTAAAACACTTTCAAACAATGCTACTTGAATCAAATGAAAGTCAAATACATTCTACAAAGCTAATTGAATTAAATGAAAGTCAAACACATTCAAACAAAGCTATTTGAATCAAATGAAAGTCAAACACATTCAAACAAAGCTATTTGAATCAAATGAAAGTCAAATACATTCTACAAAGCTATTTGAATCAATTGAAAGTCAAATATATTCTTCAAATCTATTTGAATCAAATGAGAGTCAAATACATTCAAACAAAGCAAATTAAATCAAATAAAAGTCAAATACATTCTACAAAGCTAATTGGATCAATTGAAAGTCAAACCATATTTAAACAAAGCTATTAGAATTAAATAAAAGTCAAATACATTCTACAAAGCTAATTGAATCAAATGAAAGTCAAACACATTCAAACAAAGCTATTTGAATCAAATGAGAGTCATATACATTCTACAAAGCTAATTGAATAATATGAAAGTCAAACACATTCAAACAAAGCCTTTTAAATCAAATGAATGTCAAACACATTAAAAAAAAAAGCTTTTTAATTTAAATGAAAGTTAAACACATTCAAACAAAGCTATATAAATCAAACGAAAGTGAAATGCATTCTACAAAGCAAATTGAATCAAATGAAATTCAAACACATTCAAACAAAGGTATTTGAATCAAATGAAAGTCAAATTCATTGTACAAAGCTAATTGAATAAAATGAAAGTGAAACACATTCAAACAACGCTATTTGAATCAAATGAAAGTCAAATACATTCTACGAAGCTAATTAAATTAAATGAAAGTCAAACACATTCCAACAAAGCTAAATGAATCAAATAAAGTTAAACACATTCAAACAAAGCTAATTGAATCATATGAATGTCAAACACATTCAAACAAAGCTATTTAAATCAAATGAAAGTCAAATACATTCTACAAAGCTAATTGAATCAAATGAAAGTCAAACACATTCAAACAAAGTTATTTGATTCAAATGAAAATTAAATACATTGTACAAAGCTAATTGAATTAAATGAAAGTCAAACACATTCAAGCAAAGCTAAATGAATCAAATGAAAGTCAAACACTTTCAAACAAAGCTAATTGAATCATATGAAAGTCAAATACATTCTACAAAGCTAATTGAATCAAATGAAAGTTAATAACATTCAAACAAAGCTATTTGAATCAAATGAAAGTCAAATACATTCTACATAGCTATTTGAATCAAATGAAAGTCAAATACATTCTACAAAGTCATTTGAATCAAATGAGAGTCAAATACATTCAAACAAAGCAAATTTAATCAAATAAGGGTCGAATACATTCAACAAAGCTAATTGGATCAAATGATAGTCAAACATATTCAAACAAAGCTATTTGAATCTAATGAAAGTAAAATACATTCTACAAAGCTAATTGGATCAAATGAAAGTCAAACACATATTCAAACGAAGCTATTTGAATCAAATGAAAGTCAAACACACTCAATCAAAGCTATTTGAATCAAATGAAAGTCAAATACATTCTACAAAGCTAATTCAATCAAATGAAAGTCAATCACATTCAAACAAAGCTAATTGAATCAAATGAGAGTCAAATGCATTCACACAAAGCTAATTAAATCAAATTAAAGTAAAATACATTCTACAAAGCTAATTGAATCAAATGAAAGTCAAACACAATCTAACAAAGCTAATTGAATCAAATGAGAGTCAAATGCATTCCACAAAGCAAATTAAATCAAATGAAAGTCAAACACATTCAAACAAAGCTATTTGAATCTAATGAAAGTAAAATACATTCTACAAAGCTAATTGGATCAAATGAAAGTCAAACACATTCAAACAAAGCTATTTAAATCAAATGGAAGTCAAATATATTCTACAAAGCTGATTGAATTAAATGAAAGTCAATAACATTCCTACAAAGCTATTTGAATCAAATGAAAGTCAAATACGTTCTACAAAGCTAATTGTATCAAATGAAAGTCAAACACATTCAAACAACGCTATTTGAATCAAATGAAAGTCAAATACATTCTACAAAGCTAATTGAATCAATGAAAGTCAAACACATTCAATCAAAACTAATTGAATCAAATGAAAGTCAAACACATTCAAACAATGCCGTTTAGATCAAATGAAAGTCAAACACATTCAAAAAAAGATTTTTAATTTAAATGAAAGTCAAACACATTCAAACAAAGGTATATAAATCAAATGAAAGTGAAATGCATTCTACAAAGCAAATTGAATCAAAAGAAAGTCAAACACA
The DNA here is from genome assembly GCF_001683475.1 of Chenopodium quinoa. Classification (NCBI taxonomy): domain Eukaryota; kingdom Viridiplantae; phylum Streptophyta; class Magnoliopsida; order Caryophyllales; family Amaranthaceae; genus Chenopodium; species Chenopodium quinoa. The sequence goes on from NW_018743605.1 coordinate 25,390, forward strand.
TTCAAACAAAGCTATTTGAATCAAATGAAAGTCAAATACATTCTACAAAGCAAATTGAATCAAATTAAAGTCAAACACATTCAAACAAAGCTATTTGAATCAAATGAAAGTCAAATACATTCTACGAAGCTAATTGAATCAATGAAAGTCAAACACATTCAAACAAAGCTAATTGAATCAAATAAAAGTCAAACACATTCAAACACCTTCAAACAAATCTTTCGAATCAAATGAAAGTCAAATACATTCTACAAAGCTAATTTAATCAAATAAAAGTCAAATACATTTTAAAAAGCTAATTGAATAAAATGAAAGTCAAACACATTCAAACAAAGCTAATTGAATCAAATGAAAGTCAAACACCTTCAAACAAATCTTTCGAATCAAATGAAAGTCAAATACATTCTACAAAGCTAATTGAATCAAATGAAAGTCAAACACGTTCAAACAAAGCTATTTGAATCAAATAAAAAACAAACACATTCAAACAAAGTTATTCAAATCAAATGAAAGTGAAATGCATTCTACAAAGCTAATTGAATCAAATGAAAGTCAAACACATTCATACAAAGCCTTTTAAGTCAAATGAATGTCAAACACATTCAAAAAAAGCTTTTTGAATCAAATGAAAGTCAAACACATTCAAACAAAGCTATATAAATCAAATGAAAGTGAAATGCAATCTACAAGGAAATTGAATCAAATGAAAGTCAAACAAATTCAAACAAAGCTATTTGAATCAAATGAAAGTCAAATACATTCTACAATGCTAATTGAATCAAGTGAAAGTAAAACACTTTCAAACAATGCTACTTGAATCAAATGAAAGTCAAATACATTCTACAAAGCTAATTGAATTAAATGAAAGTCAAACACATTCAAACAAAGCTATTTGAATCAAATGAAAGTCAAACACATTCAAACAAAGCTATTTGAATCAAATGAAAGCCAAATACATTCTACAAAGCTATTTGAATCAAATGAAAGTCAAATACATTCTTCAAATCTATTTGAATCAAATGAGAGTCAAATACATTCAAACAAAGCAAATTAAATCAAATAAAAGTCAAATACATTCTACAAAGCTAATTGAATTAATTGAAAGTCAAACCATATTAAAACAAAGCTATTAGAAACAAATAAAAGTCAAATACATTCTACAAAGCTAATTGAATCAAATGAAAGTCAAACACATTCAAACAAAGCTATTTGAATCAAACGAGAGTCATATACATTCTACAAAGCTAATTGAATAATATGAAAGTCAAACACATTCAAACAAAGCCTTTTAAATCAAATGAATGTCAAACACATTAAAAAAAAGCTTTTTAATTTAAATGAAAGTCAAACACATTCAAACAAAGCTATATAAATCAAATGAAAGTGAAATGCATTCTACAAAGCAAATTGAATCAAACGAAATTCAAACACATTCAAACAAAGCTATTTGAATCAAATGAAAGTCAAATTCATTGTACAAAGCTAATTGAAAAAAATGAAAGTCAAACACATTCAAACAACGCTATTTGAATCAAATGAAAGTCAAATACATTCTACAAAGCTAATTAAATTAAATGAAAGTCAAACACATTCAAACAACGCTATTTGAATCAAATGAAAGTCAAATACATTCTACAAAGCTAATTAAATTAAATGAAAGTCAAACACATTCAAACAAAGCTAAATGAATCAAATAAAGTTAAACACATTCAAACAAAGCTAATTGAATCATATGAATGTCAAACACATTCAAACAAAGCTAATTGAATCAAATGAAAGTCAAACACATTCAATCAAAGCTATTTGAACCAAATGAAAGTCAAATACATTCTACAAAGCTAATTGACCAAATGAAAGTCAATCTCATTCAAACAAAACTATTTGAATCAAATGAAAGTCAAACACATTCAAACAAAGCTAATTGAATCATATGAAAGTCAAACACATTTAAACAAACCTAACTGAATCAAATGAAAATCAAACATATTCAATCAAAGCTATTTGAATCAAATGAAAGTCAAATACATTCTACAAAACTAATTGAATCAAATGAAAGTTAATCACATTCAAAAAAAGCTATTTAAATTAAATGAAAGTCAAACACATTCGAACAAAGCTAATTGAATCAAATGAAAGTCAAACACATTCAAACAAAGCTTTTGAATCAAATGAAAGTCAAATATATTCTACAACGCTAATTGAATCAAATGAAAGTCAAACACATTCAAACAAAGCTATTTGAATCAAATGAAAGTCAAACACATTCAAACAAAGCTAATTGAATCATATGAAAGTCAAACACATTTAAACAAACCTAATTGAATCAAATGAAAATCAAACATATTCAATCAAAGCTATTTGAATCAAATGAAAGTCAAATACATTCTACAAAACTAATTGAATCAAATGAAAGTTAATCACATTCAAACAAAGCTATTTAAATTAAATGAAAGTCAAACACATTCGAACAAAGCTAATTGAATCAAATGAAAGTCAAACACATTCAAACAAAGCTTTCGAATCAAATGAAAGTCAAATATATTCTACAAAGCTAATTGAATCAAATGAAAGTCAAACACATACAAACAAAGCTATTTGAATCAAATGAAAGTGAAATGCATTCTACAAAGCAAATTGAATCAAATGAAATTCAAACACATTCAAACAAAGCTATTTGAATCAAATGAATGTCAAACACATTCAAACAAAGCTATTTAAATCAAATGAAAGTCAAATACATTCTACAAAGCTAATTGAATTAAATGAAAGTCAAACACATTCAAACAAAGCTATTTGAATCAAATGAAAGTCAAACACATTCAAACAAAGCTATTTGAATCAAATGAAAGTCAAATACATTCTACAAAGCTATTTGAATCAATTGAAAGTCAAATATATTCTTCAAATCTATTTGAATCAAATGAGAGTCAAATACATTCAAACAAAGCAAATTAAATCAAATAAAAGTCAAATACATTCTACAAAGCTAATTGGATCAATTGAAAGTCAAACCATATTTAAACAAAGCTATTAGAATTAAATAAAAGTCAAATACATTCTACAAAGCTAATTGAATCAAATGAAAGTCAAACACATTCAAACAAAGCTATTTGAATCAAATGAGAGTCATATACATTCTACAAAGCTAATTGAATAATATGAAAGTCAAACACATTCAAACAAAGCCTTTTAAATCAAATGAATGTCAAACACATTAAAAAAAAAGCTTTTTAATTTAAATGAAAGTTAAACACATTCAAACAAAGCTATATAAATCAAACGAAAGTGAAATGCATTCTACAAAGCAAATTGAATCAAATGAAATTCAAACACATTCAAACAAAGGTATTTGAATCAAATGAAAGTCAAATTCATTGTACAAAGCTAATTGAATAAAATGAAAGTGAAACACATTCAAACAACGCTATTTGAATCAAATGAAAGTCAAATACATTCTACGAAGCTAATTAAATTAAATGAAAGTCAAACACATTCCAACAAAGCTAAATGAATCAAATAAAGTTAAACACATTCAAACAAAGCTAATTGAATCATATGAATGTCAAACACATTCAAACAAAGCTATTTAAATCAAATGAAAGTCAAATACATTCTACAAAGCTAATTGAATCAAATGAAAGTCAAACACATTCAAACAAAGTTATTTGATTCAAATGAAAATTAAATACATTGTACAAAAGCTAATTGAATTAAATGAAAGTCAAACACATTCAAGCAAAGCTAAATGAATCAAATGAAAGTCAAACACTTTCAAACAAAGCTAATTGAATCATATGAAAGTCAAATACATTCTACAAAGCTAATTGAATCAAATTAAAGTTAATAACATTCAAACAAAGCTATTTGAATCAAATGAAAGTCAAATACATTCTACATAGCTATTTGAATCAAATGAAAGTCAAATACATTCTACAAAGTCATTTGAATCAAATGAGAGTCAAATACATTCAAACAAAGCAAATTTAATCAAATAAGGGTCGAATACATTCAACAAAGCTAATTGGATCAAATGATAGTCAAACATATTCAAACAAAGCTATTTGAATCTAATGAAAGTAAAATACATTCTACAAAGCTAATTGGATCAAATGAAAGTCAAACACATATTCAAACGAAGCTATTTGAATCAAATGAAAGTCAAACACACTCAATCAAAGCTATTTGAATCAAATGAAAGTCAAATACATTCTACAAAGCTAATTCAATCAAATGAAAGTCAATCACATTCAAACAAAGCTAATTGAATCAAATGAGAGTCAAATGCATTCACACAAAGCTAATTAAATCAAATTAAAGTAAAATACATTCTACAAAGCTAATTGAATCAAATGAAAGTCAAACACAATCTAACAAAGCTAATTGAATCAAATGAGAGTCAAATGCATTCCACAAAGCAAATTAAATCAAATTAAAGTAAAATACATTCTACAAAGCTAATTGAATCAAATGAAAGTCAAACACAATCTAACAAAGCTAATTGAATCAAATGAGAGTCAAATGCATTCCACAAAGCAAATTAAATCAAATGAAAGTCAAACACATTCAAACAAAGCTATTTGAATCTAATGAAAGTAAAATACATTCTACAAAGCTAATTGGATCAAATGAAAGTCAAACACATTCAAACAAAGCTATTTAAATCAAATGGAAGTCAAATATATTCTACAAAGCTGATTGAATTAAATGAAAGTCAATAACATTCCTACAAAGCTATTTGAATCAAATGAAAGTCAAATACGTTCTACAAAGCTAATTGTATCAAATGAAAGTCAAACACATTCAAACAACGCTATTTGAATCAAATGAAAGTCAAATACATTCTACAAAGCTAATTGAATCAATGAAAGTCAAACACATTCAATCAAAACTAATTGAATCAAATGAAAGTCAAACACATTCAAACAATGCCGTTTAGATCAAATGAAAGTCAAACACATTCAAAAAAAGATTTTTAATTTAAATGAAAGTCAAACACATTCAAACAAAGGTATATAAATCAAATGAAAGTGAAATGCATTCTACAAAGCAAATTGAATCAAAAGAAAGTCAAACACATTCAAACAAAGCTATTTGAATCAAATGAAAGTCAAATACATTCTACAAAGCAAATTGAATCAAATTAAAGTCAAACACATTCAAACAAAGCTATTTGAATCAAATGAAAGTCAAATACATTCTACGAAGCTAATTGAATCAATGAAAGTCAAACACATTCAAACAAAGCTAATTGAATCAAATAAAAGTCAAACACATTCAAACACCTTCAAACAAATCTTTCGAATCAAATGAAAGTCAAATACATTCTACAAAGCTAATTTAATCAAATAAAAGTCAAATACATTTTAAAAAGCTAATTGAATAAAATGAAAGTCAAACACATTCAAACAAAGCTAATTGAATCAAATGAAAGTCAAACACCTTCAAACAAATCTTTCGAATCAAATGAAAGTCAAATACATTCTACAAAGCTAATTGAATCAAATGAAAGTCAAACACGTTCAAACAAAGCTATTTGAATCAAATAAAAAAACAAACACATTCAAACAAAGTTATTCAAATCAAATGAAAGTGAAATGCATTCTACAAAGCTAATTGAATCAAATGAAAGTCAAACACATTCATACAAAGCCTTTTAAGTCAAATGAATGTCAAACACATTCAAAAAAAGCTTTTTGAATCAAATGAAAGTCAAACACATTCAAACAAAGCTATATAAATCAAATGAAAGTGAAATGCAATCTACAAGGAAATTGAATCAAATGAAAGTCAAACAAATTCAAACAAAGCTATTTGAATCAAATGAAAGTCAAATACATTCTACAATGCTAATTGAATCAAGTGAAAGTAAAACACTTTCAAACAATGCTACTTGAATCAAATGAAAGTCAAATACATTCTACAAAGCTAATTGAATTAAATGAAAGTCAAACACATTCAAACAAAGCTATTTGAATCAAATGAAAGTCAAACACATTCAAACAAAGCTATTTGAATCAAATGAAAGCCAAATACATTCTACAAAGCTATTTGAATCAAATGAAAGTCAAATACATTCTTCAAATCTATTTGAATCAAATGAGAGTCAAATACATTCAAACAAAGCAAATTAAATCAAATAAAAGTCAAATACATTCTACAAAGCTAATTGAATTAATTGAAAGTCAAACCATATTAAAACAAAGCTATTAGAAACAAATAAAAGTCAAATACATTCTACAAAGCTAATTGAATCAAATGAAAGTCAAACACATTCAAACAAAGCTATTTGAATCAAACGAGAGTCATATACATTCTACAAAGCTAATTGAATAATATGAAAGTCAAACACATTCAAACAAAGCCTTTTAAATCAAATGAATGTCAAACACATTAAAAAAAAGCTTTTTAATTTAAATGAAAGTCAAACACATTCAAACAAAGCTATATAAATCAAATGAAAGTGAAATGCATTCTACAAAGCAAATTGAATCAAACGAAATTCAAACACATTCAAACAAAGCTATTTGAATCAAATGAAAGTCAAATTCATTGTACAAAGCTAATTGAAAAAAATGAAAGTCAAACACATTCAAACAACGCTATTTGAATCAAATGAAAGTCAAATACATTCTACAAAGCTAATTAAATTAAATGAAAGTCAAACACATTCAAACAACGCTATTTGAATCAAATGAAAGTCAAATACATTCTACAAAGCTAATTAAATTAAATGAAAGTCAAACACATTCAAACAAAGCTAAATGAATCAAATAAAGTTAAACACATTCAAACAAAGCTAATTGAATCATATGAATGTCAAACACATTCAAACAAAGCTAATTGAATCAAATGAAAGTCAAACACATTCAATCAAAGCTATTTGAACCAAATGAAAGTCAAATACATTCTACAAAGCTAATTGACCAAATGAAAGTCAATCTCATTCAAACAAAACTATTTGAATCAAATGAAAGTCAAACACATTCAAACAAAGCTAATTGAATCATATGAAAGTCAAACACATTTAAACAAACCTAACTGAATCAAATGAAAATCAAACATATTCAATCAAAGCTATTTGAATCAAATGAAAGTCAAATACATTCTACAAAACTAATTGAATCAAATGAAAGTTAATCACATTCAAAAAAAGCTATTTAAATTAAATGAAAGTCAAACACATTCGAACAAAGCTAATTGAATCAAATGAAAGTCAAACACATTCAAACAAAGCTTTTGAATCAAATGAAAGTCAAATATATTCTACAACGCTAATTGAATCAAATGAAAGTCAAACACATTCAAACAAAGCTATTTGAATCAAATGAAAGTCAAACACATTCAAACAAAGCTAATTGAATCATATGAAAGTCAAACACATTTAAACAAACCTAATTGAATCAAATGAAAATCAAACATATTCAATCAAAGCTATTTGAATCAAATGAAAGTCAAATACATTCTACAAAACTAATTGAATCAAATGAAAGTTAATCACATTCAAACAAAGCTATTTAAATTAAATGAAAGTCAAACACATTCGAACAAAGCTAATTGAATCAAATGAAAGTCAAACACATTCAAACAAAGCTTTCGAATCAAATGAAAGTCAAATATATTCTACAAAGCTAATTGAATCAAATGAAAGTCAAACACATACAAACAAAGCTATTTGAATCAAATGAAAGTGAAATGCATTCTACAAAGCAAATTGAATCAAATGAAATTCAAACACATTCAAACAAAGCTATTTGAATCAAATGAAAGTCAAATTCATTGTAAAAAGCTAATTGAATAAAATGAATGTCAAACACATTCAAACAACGCTATTTTGAATCAAATGAAAGTCAAATACATTCTACAAAGCTAATTAAATTAAATGAAAGTCAAACACATTCAAACAAAGCTAAATGAATCAAATAAAGTTAAACACATTCAAACAAAGCTAATTGAATCATATGAATGTCAAACACATTCAAACAAAGCTAATTGAATCAAATGAAAGTCAAACACATTCAATCAAAGCTATTTGAACCAAATGAAAGTCAAATACATTCTACAAAGCTAATTGACCAAATGAAAGTCAATCTCATTCAAACAAAACTATTTGAATCAAATGAAAGTCAAACACATTCAAACAAAGCTAATTGAATCATATGAAAGTCAAACACATTTAAACAAACCTAACTGAATCAAATGAAAATCAAACATATTCAATCAAAGCTATTTGAATCAAATGAAAGTCAAATACATTCTACAAAACTAATTGAATCAAATGAAAGTTAATCACATTCAAAAAAAGCTATTTAAATTAAATGAAAGTCAAACACATTCGAACAAAGCTAATTGAATCAAATGAAAGTCAAACACATTCAAACAAAGCTTTTTGAATCAAATGAAAGTCAAATATATTCTACAAAGCTAATTGAATCAAATGAAAGTCAAACACATTCAAACAAAGCTATTTGAATCAAATGAAAGTCAAACACATTCAAACAAAGCTAATTGAATCATATGAAAGTCAAACACATTTAAACAAACCTAATTGAATCAAATGAAAATCAAACATATTCAATCAAAGCTATTTGAATCAAATGAAAGTCAAATACATTCTACAAAACTAATTGAATCAAAATGAAAGTTAATCACATTCAAACAAAGCTATTTAAATTAAATGAAAGTCAAACACATTCGAACAAAGCTAATTGAATCAAATGAAAGTCAAACACATTTAAACAAAGCTTTCGAATCAAATGAAAGTCAAATATATTCTACAAAGCTAATTGAATCAAATGAAAGTCAAACACATTCAAACAAAGCTATTTGAATCAAATGAAAGTGAAATGCATTCTACAAAGCAAATTGAATCAAATGAAATTCAAACACATTCAAACAAAGCTATTTGAATCAAATGAAAGTCAAATTCATTGTACAAAGCTAATTGAATAAAATGAAAGTTAAACACATTCAAACAACGCTATTTGAATCAAATGAAAGTCAAATACATTCTACAAAGCTAATTAAATTAAATGAAAGTCAAACACATTCAAACAACGCTATTTGAATCAAATGAAAGTCAAATACATTCCTACAGAAGCTAATTAAATTAAATGAAAGTCAAACACATTCAAACAAAGCTAAATGAATCAAATAAAGTTAAACACATTCAAACAAAGCTAATTGAATCATATGAATGTCAAACACATTTCAAACAAAGCTAATTGAATCAAATGAAAGTCAAACACATTCAATCAAAGCTATTTGAACCAAATGAAAGTCAAATACATTCTACAAAGCTAATTGACCAAATGAAAGTCAATCTCATTCAAACAAAACTATTTGAATCAAATGAAAGTCAAAACACATTCAAACAAAGCTAATTGAATCATATGAAAGTCAAACACATTTAAACAAACCTAACTGAATCAAATGAAAATCAAACATATTCAATCAAAGCTATTTGAATCAAATGAAAGTCAAATACATTCTACAAAACTAATTGAATTCAAATGAAAGTTAATCACATTCAAAAAAAGCTATTTAAATTAAATGAAAGTCAAACACATTCGAACAAAGCTAATTGAATCAAATGAAAGTCAAACACATTCAAACAAAGCTTTTGAATCAAATGAAAGTCAAATATATTCTACAAAGCTAATTGAATCAAATGAAAGTCAAACACATTCAAACAAAGCTATTTGAATCAAATGAAAGTCAAACACATTCAAACAAAGCTAATTGAATCATATGAAAGTCAAACAACATTTAAACAAACCTAATTGAATCAAATGAAAATCAACATATTCAATCAAGCTATTTGAATCAAAATGAAAGTCAAATACATTCTACAAAACTAATTGAATCAAATGAAAGTTAATCACATTCAAACAAAGCTATTTAAATTAAATGAAAGTCAAACACATTCGAACAAAGCTAATTGAATCAAATGAAAGTCAAACACATTCAAACAAAGCTTTCGAATCAAATGAAAGTCAAATATATTCTACAAAGCTAATTGAACAAATGAAAGTCAAACACATTCAAACAAAGCTATTTGAATCAAATGAAAGTGAAATGCATTCTACAAAGCAAATTGAATCAAATGAAATTCAAACATTCAAACAAAGCTATTTGAATCAAATGAAAGTCAAATTCATTGTACAAAGCTAATTGAATAAAATGAAAGTCAAACACATTCAAACAACGCTATTTGAATCAAATGAAAGTCAAATACATTCTACAAAGCTAATTAAATTAAATGAAAGTCAAACACATTCAAACAAAGCTATTTGAATCAAATGAAAGTCAAATACATTCTACAAAGCTAATTAAATTAAATGAAAGTCAAACACATTCAAACAAAGCTAAATGAATCAAATAAAGTTAAACACATTCAAACAAAGCTAATTGAATCATATGAATGTCAAACACATTCAAACAAAGCTAATTGAATCAAATGAAAGTCAAACACATTCAATCAAAGCTATTTGAACCAAATGAAAGTCAAATACATTCTACAAAGCTAATTGACCAAATGAAAGTCAATCTCATTCAAACAAAACTATTTGAATCAAATGAAAGTCAAACACATTCAAACAAAGCTAATTGAATCATATGAAAGTCAAACACATTTAAACAAACCTAACTGAATCAAATGAAAATCAAACATATTCAATCAAAGCTATTTGAATCAAATGAAAGTCAAATACATTCTACAAAACTAATTGAATCAAATGAAAGTTAATCACATTCAAAAAAAGCTATTTAAATTAAATGAAAGTCAAACACATTCGAACAAAGCTAATTGAATCAAATGAAAGTCAAACACATTCAAACAAAGCTTTTGAATCAAATGAAAGTCAAATATATTCTACAAAGCTAATTGAATCAAATGAAAGTCAAACACATTCAAACAAAGCTATTTGAGTCAAATGAAAGTCAAACACATTCAAACAAAGCTAATTGAATCATATGAAAGTCAAACACATGTAAACAAACCTAATTGAATCAAATGAAAATCAAACATATTCAATCAAAGCATTTGAATCAAATGAAAGTCAAATACATTCTACAAAACTAATTGAATCAAATGAAAGTTAATCACATTCAAACAAAGCTATTTAAATTAAATGAAAGTCAAACACATTCGAACAAAGCTAATTGAATCAAATGAAAGTCAAACACATTCAAACAAAGCTTCGAATCAAATGAAAGTCAAATAATTCTACAAAGCTAATTGAATCAAATGAAAGTCAAACACATACAAACAAAGCTATTTAATCAAATGAAAGTGAAATTCTACAAAGCAAATTGAATCAAATGAATTCAAACACATTCAACAAAGCTATTTGAATCAAATGAAAGTCAAACATTGTACAAAGCTAATTGAATAAAATGAATGTCAAACACATTCAAACAACGCTATTTGAATCAAATGAAAGTCAAATACATTCTACAAAGCTAATTAAATTAAATGAAAGTCAAACACATTCAAACAACGTTATTTGAATCAAATGAAGTCAAATACATTCTACAAAGCTAATTAAATTAAATGAAAGTCAAACACATTCAAACAAAGCTAAATGAATCAAATAAAGTTAAACACATTCAAACAAAGCTAATTGATTCATATGAATGTCAAACACATTCAAACAAAGCTAATTGAATCAAATGAAAGTCAAACACATTCAATCAAAGCTATTTGAACCAAATGAAAGTCAAATACATTCTACAAAGCTAATTGATCAAATGAAAGTCAATCTCATTCAAACAAAACTATTTGAATCAAATGAAAATCAAACACATTCAAACAAAGCTAATTGAATCATATGAAAGTCAAACACATTTAAACAAACCTAACTGAATCAAATGAAAATCAAATATATTCAATCAAAGCTATTTGAATCAAATGAAAGTCAAATACATTCTACAAAACTAATTGAATCAAATGAAAGTTAATCACATTCAAAAAAAGCTATTTAAATTAAATGAAAGTCAAACACATTCGAACAAAGCTAATTGAATCAAATGAAAGTCAAACACATTCAAACAAAGCTTTTTAATTTAAATGAAAGTCAAATACATTCTACAAAGCTAATTGAATCAAATGAAAGTCAAACACATTCAAACAAAGCTATTTAAATCAAATGAAAGTCAAATACATTCTACAAAGCTAATTGAATCAAATGAAAGTCAATCACATTCAAACAAAGCTATTTGAATCAAATGAAAGTCAAACACATTCAACAAAGCTAATTGAATCATATGAAAGTCAAACACATTTAAACAAACCTAATTGAATCAAATGAAAATCAAACATATTCAATCAAAGCTATTTGAATCAAATGAAAGTCAAATACATTCTACAAAACTAATTGAATCAAATGAAAGTTAATCACATTCAAACAAAGCTATTTAAATTAAATGAAAGTCAAACACATTCGAACAAAGCTAATTGAATCAAATGAAAGTCAAACACATTCAAACAAAGCTTTCGAATCAAATGAAAGTCAAATATATTCTACAAAGCTAATTGAATCAAATGAAAGTCAAACACATACAAACAAAGCTATTTGAATCAAATGAAAGTGAAATGCATTCTACAAAGCAAATTGAATCAAATGAAATTCAAACACATTCAAACAAAGCTATTTGAATCAAATGAAAGTCAAATTCATTGTACAAAGCTAATTGAATAAAATGAATGTCAAACACATTCAAACAACGCTATTTGAATCAAATGAAAGTCAAATACATTCTACAAAGCTAATTAAATTAAATGAAAGTCAAACACATTCAAACAAAGCTAAATGAATCAAATAAAGTTAAACACATTCAAACAAAGCTAATTGAATCATATGAATGTCAAACACATTCAAACAAAGCTAATTGAATCAAATGAAAGTCAAACACATTCAATCAAAGCTATTTGAACAAATGAAAGTCAAATACATTCTACAAAGCTAATTGATCAAATGAAAGTCAATCTCATTCAAACAAAACTATTTGAATCAAATGAAAGTCAAACACATTCAAACAAAAGCTAATTGAATCATATGAAAGTCAAACACATTTAAAACAAACCTAACTGAATCAAATGAAAAAAACATATTCAATCAAGCTATTTGAATCAAATGAAAGTCAAATACATTCTACAAAACTAATTGAATCAAATGAAAGTTAATCACATTCAAAAAAAGCTATTTAAATTAAATGAAAGTCAAACATTCGAACAAAGCTAATTGAATCAAATGAAAGTCAAACACATTCAAACAAAGCTTTTGAATCAAATGAAAGTCAAATTATTCTACAAAGCTAATTGAATCAAATGAAAGTCAAACACATTCAAACAAAGCTATTTGAATCAAATGAAAGTCAAAACACATTCAAACAAAGCTAATTGAATCATATGAAGTCAAACACATTTAAACAAACCTAATTGAATCAAATGAAAATCAAACATATTCAATCAAAGCTATTTGAATCAAATGAAAGTCAAATACATTCTACAAAACTAATTGAATCAAATGAAAGTTAATCACATTCAAACAAAGCTATTTAAATTAAATGAAAGTCAAACAC
>NW_018743606.1:0-21277 GCF_001683475.1 Chenopodium quinoa
GGACTGAAGGAGAACCACAATCACGAAGAACCCAACCAACCTGCCGAATTATCCGAGGATGACCAAGACCCGTCGCAAATCAAACAAATATTAAACCCCAACGTAGGGTCCCCAGCAAGAGTGGCAGCAAATCCGAACCAACAGGCCTAGGGCTAGGACCCAAAGTAGAAGAAGGAAGGTGAGAATCCTGAGCCTGCCTCCCTCGCACATTCCACTGAGAAGCAAGAAGCAAAACATCATCCGGAGAGACAGCTTGTTGCCGAAAACGTACATTATTACGGGACAACCATATAGACCAAAGAAGGGAGAAAAATTGCACCAAGTTCTCCCAATCCTTAGCAGCCGCTAACAACGAGACCATAACAGAAAACCATTGGAGAAAGGGAAGATGAAGAAGACCCTGACTATTGAAATGAAACGAGCTGCGAACCCATAAAGGAGTAACGAAATCACAGTCTCGAAACAAATGGTTGATCGTCTCCTGCTCCCTTCGACAAAAGCAGCAAGTCGAATCCACGGAAACGCCGCGAACAGCTAGAGCTGAGGCAACCGGAATACCAGCATGAATTATTTTCCAGCCAAAGATCTTCCATTTAGGAAGAAGGGGAGCGCCCAAAATTTCTTCCACCAGGGAATAGGCAAGGACCCCAAAGGAGGACACCTGATAGTCTGATGAAGTAAGAGAGCATAGGCAGACTTCGTAGAAAAGGAGCCATCCTTGGTAAATTTCCAATATACAAAATCATCCATAAGCTCCTGCGGACGATCCAAACTAAGGATCCTGACGGCAGTCGGACTATCAAAAAACCGATGGACTCTCGAGGAGTCCCACTCGTTAGAACGCGGATCAATTATACCAGACACATGAGTCGGAAGATCCGACTGAGATAAACCATCCTTGAATAACACTGGACCCCAGGAGCCCAGTTGTCGGCTGTTATGTGTACCTTGTCACCTCTACCCACTTTCCAACGTACACCAGAAGAAAAGCGAAAGAGCCATCTGCAACCCACGACAGCCCCAAGAGGGGCGAGAAATCCGAGCTCCCAGATTGACTGGCAGAGAGGAGTACTTCAAAAACATGAGTCTAGAAACCAAAAGTTGAGGATTTCGAATCATCCTCCACCCTGTACCAGCAAGGATAGCTGAATTAAAGCAAGCAATGTTGCGCACACCCAAACCCCCCAAACCTTTTGGTAAATGAAGAAGAGACACTGAGCGCAACGCCAAACCCTTCCGAGAACCAGACGATCTCCACCAAAAGTTGGCAATGCTATCAAGTTGAGAAGCTACAGAAGACGGAATCTTGAAAACCGACAAGATATGATTAAACGATGCTATCAAAACCGAATTTATGATAGCCAGTTTCGCTGCTGCTAACAAGCGAAGAGAAGCAAGCAGACAACCGGCTAGCAACCTTGTCAATTAGAAACCTGAATTCCGCGACTTTAATCCTTCCAAGGTCAACAGGAAGACCTAGATGAGTACCAAAAGAAGCCTTCGATTGTAGTCGAAGACTGCGAGCTAAAAAATCACGGTAGTCTTGAGGGGTATTTGGGCTGAACTTGACAAAGGACTTCTGAAGATTAATCATCTGACCCGAAGCAGAGCAAAATCCGAAAGAATGGCCATGACATTGTCACACGCTTGGGGCGAAAGTTGGAAAAATAACAGCGAATCATCTGCAAAGAACAGATGGGAAATCGAAGGTCCGCCCCTAGACACACGAATACCAGAAAACAAAGCCTGTTCTTCCGCCCGCCTAAGAGAGGTCGACAACATCTCCATACACAAAACAAATAGATATGGTGACAGAGGATCACCTTGTCTAAGACCATTGTGGTCGAAAGGACGGTGTAAGACTCCCATTCACAAGAACCTGGTACGAGACAGTTGTAACACACTGCTCAATAATATGAACCGAATAAGGCGGAAAACCAAAAGCCCGTAAAACCTGACTTAAAAAATCCCAGCGCACTCTATCATAAGCTTTATTCATATCCAACTTTAGAGCCGCATAAAAAGGTTTCCGAGCTTTAGAAGCATTCATAAAGGATAGAAGCTCGTGAGCTACCAAAGCATTATCAGAAATTAGGCGACCCGGCACAAAGGCATTCTGGAACCCTGAAATAAGAGATGGAAGAACCCCTCGCAGACGGCCAGTAATGCATTTTGCTATAATTTTTACATGACATTACATAAACCAATCAGCCGAAACTGAGACACTAACTCCGGCTGAGAAACCTTCGGCAGAAGGACTAAGAAGGTTCTATTCCAGTCCTTCAGCATATAACCATGAGCAAAAAAGTATTGAACTGCCGAGATAACCAAATGCCCAGTATGATCCCAATAAGTATTGAAAAAAGCCGAAGTAAAGCCATCAGGCCCAGGAGATTTGTCGTTAGCAATATGAAACATTGCAGCTTTAATCTCAGAAGGCGAGAACGGGGCCATTAACATGTCCTTTTGAGACGAGGATAGCGTCGGGAGGCCAAGGTGATCCCAAGAAAAAGGAGGGTCACTCCCAAATGGAGATACATGAGAATATAGATCAGAGTAAAAGGCCTGAATAAGAGAGCGAAGCCCAAGAGAATCCAAAACCCAAATACCAGCATCATTCTTCAAACTGACAATCAGATTACGACGACGACGAGCTTGGACCACCGAAAACAGTAATTTGGAGTGTGACTCCCTCCAGCATCCTATTTAGTTTTAGCACGTTGTTTCCAATAGAGAAAAGCAGCAGTTGCTTCGGCTATCTTCTCTTCCCTAGTATTTAGAAAAAGAACTCGCGCCACTGGGGATTGTAATTGAGTAGAAGAAGAAGACAAATCAGAACATAAAGCTTTCCAGTTTATACCCCAAGATTTCCTGTGGCTAAGGCACCAGTCTTTAAGTCGCCTGCGAATAACAACAAGCCTGCGAGATAAGGTAAAACACGGAGAGCCTGTAAATTCTAAACGACAGCCGTCCTTAATAATCCTAGAAGTATCCTGAGCAGATAAGCACCAGTTTTCGATTCTATATAGGTCGCCGAACAGAATCTTGAGGTAACGAGTCTGAAAAGATAATAGCTGTGTGATCCGAAAATAGAATCGGTTGATGATGAACAATGGAGTCCGGATAATCAATAAACCAATCCTAAGTTGCATGCCTTATCTAATCTTTTCAAAAGTCGGGTCCACCTCTATTCTATTGTTTGTCCAAGTATAAGAAGGTCCAGAAGAAGGAACATTCACTAACCCTAAATTCAACCGCCATTGAATAAAATCCAAACGTCCTGGAATAAGTGAAGACCCTCCTATTTTATCCGATAGATACCCGACTTGGTTAAAATCACCAATCAACAAAATGTTCGGGTAAGTTTGGACAAATCTAGCAATAGACGACCACACATCTGATCTATCTGCTACATGAGGTGCCCCGTACACAAAGATCACAAATTTTATCACATCACCAACCTCTATTTTACAAACTACAAAGTTTGGAGATATAAACACTGGAACTACACTAAAAGGAGCAAGCTAAAAAATGAACAAACCACCACTTAATCCTACAACATCTACACCACAACAACCCAAAAAAGGAATAGATGCTAAACTGAGCACAACATTATCCACAGAAACCATTGTTTCCATCAAAAACACCACATCCAAGTTATGGGAGCGGACTAAAGAGCTTAGATACGGAAATTTAGGGGAGTCCGCTTGTCCAAGACCCCTACAGTTCCAGGCAGCAACTTTCATCTCAATTTGGGTGACCCATTACGGGAGGTCACCGAGCCCGCTGAAGAAGAAGTTGTAGAAACCAAATCTAAACTGCCCTTGCGCTTCTTGCAAGGTAACAAACAGGGAAAACAACCTGAGCCATGTTGCAACATCGAGACTAGGGGTGCTGATGGTTCCAGTGCACCACCCGAACGCTGATGGTAGGGCAAAGAGCATGCCAGACTGTTCAACAATCTTGCGGAGGAATGTCCGCATATCAATGCTGTGAAGGACTACAATGCATTTTCAACGGGACTATCCAGGCGCAACAGGAACGTGTATGCGACGAACGTTTAAGACCGTTCAACAATATTGTTGTGGCACTTCAGCGTACCAATGTTGTGAAGGACTACGATGTGAGCTTGATGGTGATTATCCTGGATCCGGCGGAGTTTGTAGGCCGCTAAAACCATGTCGAAGGACATATCAACTTTGCGGAGGTATCAATAGATTGAAATGTTGCCAAGGATTAAGATGTGTACTTGATGACGATTATCCAGAAGTTGGCGTGTTTGTATGCCAGGAAGAAAATGTCAAAGTGATTATGAATCTTGTGGTGGTAGCACTGGACTTCAGTGTTGCGAAAGGTACGCTTGTGTCTATGATGCGAGTAGCTATGCTGGTGATGGTGGTGTTTGTGTGCCTACTTACAAGCAGAGTTCTTCGTCGAAATGATGACTTATTAGTCCATTCATGTGGATGACTCTCATTTTCTTGAGCTACAATTGTGTTAATTTGAGTTGCATATATGTATTTTTTGTTGAGTGTTTGATTTCTTGTATTAATTTTGATTGTATTGATTGAGTTTACTTAATAAATGTTACGGAGTTTTATTAAGAAATTTATATATATGCTATTGCTATGCATGTGTTTGGGTACAAATTGATTTTTATTTTTATTTTTTATTTTTTGGGCTGCTCATTACAAGCCAAAATTTTCTTCTGTGCAGTGCAGGTATATATTCTCGGCCCAATTCACCAATTGAACCAAAATCGTCTTTAACCCAATATTAAAAGTCTTAGTCGATCTAGATCTTATTGTTTTTTCCCAAATGATAGAGTATAAAATATTTTCTGAGCCTCAACCATCAGCTTAAATTTTTGGTTGAATTGGTCCTAACATGGTATCAGAGCCAGCGTAATACAAAGGTCACGAGTACGAATCTCATCTGCCCTTCCTTTAAAGTGGAATTAATTCGCACCAGCTATGGGTAGACCTTTGTTACATCCACATTTCATGCCTAAAGAGCCTTTATGTGAGGGGGAGTGATAGAGTATAAGGCTTTTCTTTGTCAATAAAAAAAAAAAAGTTGTAACCTTTTCATTTTACCCCTTGTTTTGTTAGAAAAATAAAATTTAAACATTTATTTGTGTATATTAGTAATCATCGCAGAGTATAAAAATGGCTTTTATAAAATTACTCATGGCCATACATTAAAAGGATTTGAGGATGCGTAAACCAACTACAATTAACATAATTAATTGAATAGTGCAAAAGTCAAACTGTTGAAATTAAAAAATTAACAAAATGAAGTACAATAATCCCCGGAATCAAAAACATAATGTATGCTATAGAACAATACATGAAAACACATGATGAACATATACTAAACTCAATCAGTATTGCTAGTATGAACTAGTGAGTACATATTATAGCTTAATAATTAGCATAAGTGCATAAACCCGTACCAGGAGGAAGCTTCTTCTTTCGAGTTTTAATAAGAGGTTCGGTAGGAAGGTTTCGAGCATGAACGCAGTTCAATCCTTGACAACATACGTACGGACCATAGAGTTGGCACTCTTGAAGGTGGTGTCTACACTTATCTTTCGACGGAGGTTGTTGATTATCTAAAGGTGTACATAGTCCGAGACCACCTGGTTGCTCTGGTGTCCAACCAAGACAATATAATCCTTCACAACAAGCGTAATCGCCATAACCTCCACAAAGTTGTTTTAGTTTCCTACACGTAGGGTTAGGTTGTGGTTGTGGTGGTGGTGGTGGTGATGATGGCGGCGATGGTGGTGGTGGTGTGCTCGAGGTGTCCGGTACATATGATGGTTGTTGATCATAGGGTCCATAACTCTTTTCCATGGCTGGAAGAAAAATATGAACATAACACCACAAATTTGTAAGTAACAATTAGTGAATGTTAAAGAGAATTAAGCTAAATATAGTTTTATCATCTTATATGAAGTTTAAGCACTTCACTATTTCACTTCATCTCATACTCCTCTTGTATCAAATTTCTTGCATTACTTTAACTGAATACTCTTGACAATGTACAATTTTGGCTATCAATATCTTTTAATAGTAAAAATATAAATTGAATATATACATTATAATAAATCCAATAGTGCCTTAGATATGGACATTTGTTTTCATATATTTTCAAAAAAATATGATCAAAATAGTGGTGAAAATTCATTATGAAGTTATGAGTAATTAACTAACGAGTTGGTCTTTTAAGAATACTATGAGGCATATATAAAAGGGATACTCAAAATGACACCATGGCGAAATTTTCACAAGGATTAGAATTTTTTGGATAATATATGATTTGGAATTATTATAAATCAATATTATATACGTCTGAGTGCACCGTACACTCAACTAATCCAAAATTAAATGAGAACGAACTACTCATGGATGAATGGTGCACCTGATGTATACGATAATATCTCAATTATTATATATATCTTTGTATGTGTACTTTTCCATAAAAGTATACATCTCCATGCATTTTATATTTAATGAGGGCTCAAATATCTATAAAAACGAGGACAAAATGATTAAATTAGAAAACCCTAAAAGGACAAGAAAAACACTATTTTAAGAAACTCAAATTCAAAAATGGAAAAAATATTATAGAACAGAGGACCTTAGGGCAAAAGGTAACCAAAAAAAAAACACACACAAACAATATTAAGAAAGAAATACAAAAACTAAACCTGATTCAGCCAATGCCAAAAGAGCTAGCAAAATTGACAACACAAATAAGTTGATAAAAATCCTCTCCATTGTGTTAATTAAATGTTTTAAAATTAAATTGAAGTTTGATTATGTTAGCAATGTCCATTATATTGCAATACTTATATAGTGCTTCCAAATGCGCTTAAAAAGTCTACTTACTAGGTAAAAGTAATTACGAGTCGTGAGCTAGCAATTTCTATGATTACTTACTTAATTATTGAGTTTGCGCACGACTAGTTCACTACGATAAAATTTATATATACAGCTTGTTATGGCTATTTTTATCAGATAAACTAAATAGATTTTTAGATGGTTGCAGCCACGTCTTTGGATTATTATGTTTTTGTTGAGGTACACATACCGACCCTCCTAAATATAGTACATACCTTTGTTAGAAAGAATTAAAAAAAAAATGCAAGGAAATATCTAATATAATTATAGTCTACAAAAATCTATTGATATAAATATATCTATGATACTAATAAATCTAATGTAAATTACAGTATTAACTTTCGCAAAACCTGTTATATACACTCAAATTGTACAGAGTTACATGCATCCAATAAGGGTAATTTTTTCCTCATTTGATACGAGTATATATTTGTATGCTCATTTTAAGATTCTAAAATGATCCGAGCAAAAATATCATGAGCAGAAAATACCATTGGGTTTACCTTGCACTCGGGTGTATATATATATAAATTACTTTATATCTCTTTAGAATAATCTAGCATTAAATATTATAATCATCTTTTGTACAGAGTATTAAGGTGTATATATACTATTAAGGTGTATATATACTGTAGTATGTATAAATATGTATGTGATTATTGTCCATAGGATACAAAATTAAAATTAAAAAATGATATTAGTCTTGTTTGGTATAGAAGCTGGAAAGCTTTTAGCTAATAGAGCCTAGTTAGGTTAGCTTACTGAAAGACTTAAAACTCTTTTTGAAAAAATCATTATAAGAACTTTTTGAAATCAACTTATTGAATAATTAGCTTTTTTACTTTTTGGCTATCAAATACACTTATGTCTTGTTTGGTAAAGTGCATTTTGGAGTTATTGATCCCTATTATATGTTTGACTGATTTAAATACCACCTTCGAATATTTTTAGTTGCAACTTTGCAATATTTTATATCTCACAAATAATACCCCAAAATTGCAACTAATTTAATAAAAATCGGAGGTAGTATCAAATTTGGGTGTTTGGTAAATAGTTTATTGAAAGAGATTTTTGGACTCAAAAAGCACACACTTTTAGAAAACAATCAATACAAAACTTTTTGATATTAGCTTATTAAAAAAAATCATCTTTTGTCTATTAAATACACTAAAACAACTAAGTACGTAGCACTTAATTACTAAACACTTTTACACAATAAGCTAAACTATTTATAACCAGCTAGTCAAATTAATTAATACAACCAAGTTCAATATTATTCTAAAATGATTAATTGTATTCAATTCAACTTGCTACATGATTAATCATGATATAGCTAATGTTAGTTTACTGATATCATATACTAGCAGTAGTGATGAGTCCAGCAAAGCAAAGACATGGTTGCATGCACGTAATAACAACGAAAATAATGATGCATCTATATTATATCTTGTTAATTATTTGATAATGTATTTAATTTCCTTAGGTTTTTTTTGGCTTGTCGATCAACATACAATAAAATTAGTTTTCATTCCATAAGGTAAGCAATATAAATGCTAAGGAAAGCTGAGGAATGTTCAATCACTCGCCTAAAACAATAATAGATCGTATAAGCTTAGCTTAGAAATGCAACAATCTTCTTATATTTCCTTCATTAAAATGGCGAGTATTCGTATCAACTACACTGTTATGTCAATGATGTTCTTAGCTATTCTTTTACTAAGTGTATCAGGTTTGGCTCCGACCTCTTTTTCTCCTACAATACTCATTATTATTACACGTATTATGTGCTTTGGAGATATTGTTATATACACCTAGTGTACCGTACACCCATAAGTATTTTGTACTTATTTTGATGATTATATTTCGTTGATTCATCAAATGAAGAACAAAAACTAATCTTGGGTTAGTTGGATGTACGGTAAACCTGGATGTATATAAAAATTTTATGTGCACGGGCTAATTTTTTTTTTTTTTTCTATAATTCTAGTCAAATGTCGTTTTCAATTCATATATGCATGTTCGATTACTCTATAAGTTAAATAATTTTTGAAAAACGGGTGACTAATATTCATGGTTAAAATTATTTCAGTTCCAGCATTCATCGATGCAATTGAAACATCCGAAGAAGAAAAATGTCAAGGTGAAGGC
Source organism: Chenopodium quinoa (assembly GCF_001683475.1). Lineage (NCBI taxonomy): Eukaryota > Viridiplantae > Streptophyta > Magnoliopsida > Caryophyllales > Amaranthaceae > Chenopodium > Chenopodium quinoa. The sequence goes on from NW_018743606.1 coordinate 9,057, forward strand.
AATATATGTGTTTCTAAAGGTGTATATGCTTGTTGTGAAGGACTAGTCTGCTCAGCTTCCAATATTGTTATTGGTGTTTGTAAAAAACCTCTACCGGATCTACTAATAGATTATGCAAATTGAGACTCCTTATAATCATCGAAATTCATGAATACATACAAGCAACTCTACTAAGTATCTAGAAGAGTTTCTTGTATAATATACCACTATTTGTTTCTAGTTTGCACTGTGATGTTTCTCATAAATGTTCTTTTTAATCAGTATTATTATTCATAATATTATTATTCATAATATCATAATTATTGTTAGATAATCAACTCAATCAAAAGCTTAAACAGATGGTTGAGATTAAAGAATATGTTTTATACTCTATATCAACAATGTTCATTTTGTTGCTTTGATCGGTCTTGGATTTATTTTTAATTTTTTTTTTCAATTCAAAGTGTATTGTTTGTTGATGGGGGTACACATACGTATGTCAAATTAAAAAAAAAAATATTGAATGATCATCAAAGTCAAATATAGTAATAATATACGTTATAATCATATATACTTCGTAGAATTTTGTGATTGATTGGTCTACCACAGAAACGACACTTAATAAATTTAGGAAATTGAACCTCATTCGTTGGAAAAATGGCTAGAAAGCATGGGTGTATTATAATATCACAACTTAAACTACTAATCATACATATACAATATATTTTATTGAACTTAAGAAATATGGATGATGTTGACAAAATAACTCAAAAGTGTTGGACCTTTGATGGCTGTAATGCAATTTAGGTCAAATTGAATGAGTCTATGTGAAGGGAAAAAAAAAATTGCAATCTAACCCATGAAATATCACCGTGATCGAATTGAAAAAGGGACCTTACATTTTTTTTTTTGACACACCTTACATGTTTTTTTTTTTTTTGACAGTGAGAACAAAGAAAAGAAAACATAAGCAACAGACTAAAAATACCAAAAAAACACTCCCGAGCACGAGCCTTTCCAGCCAACCAGTGTACAGGAGACACCCATTCCCTAGGAACCTTAAGAATTTTACAAGCCGCACAGGTAGACAAAAGAACCCGAGTATCCCGAAGTAACCAGTATAAAGAAACCTCATCTTTCTGTTGTTGGCCTAACATCCGACACAGAGGCTCACAGTCCGAGTAAATAAGAATCCTACGAAAACCACGAGAAAAAGCATTGCGTAACCCCCAAAAACAAGCTTGTAACTCAGACTGTAAGGCTGAAGAAGAGAGAGAAGCACGAGCCCCTCCTCCTCGGACTGAAGGAGAACCACAATCACGAAGAACCCAACCAGCACCTGCCGAATTATCCGAGGATGACCAAGACCCGTCGCAAATCAAACAAATATTAAACCCCGACGTAGGGTCCCCAGCAAGAGTGGCAGCAAATCCCGAACCAACAGGCCTAGGGCTAGGACCCAAAGTAGAAGAAGGAAGGTGAGAATCCTGAGCCTGCCTCCCTCGCACATTCCACTGAGAAGCAAGAAGCAAAACATCATCCGGAGAGACAGCTTGTTGCCGAAAACGTACATTATTACGGGACAACCATATAGACCAAAGAAGGGAGAAAAATTGCACCAAGTTCTCCCAATCCTTAGCAGCCGCTAACAACGAGACCATAACAGAAAACCATTGGAGAAAGGGAAGATGAAGAAGACCCTGACTATTGAAATGAAACGAGCTGCGAACCCATAAAGGAGTAACGAAATCACAGTCTCGAAACAAATGGTTGATCGTCTCCTGCTCCCTTCGACAAAAGCAGCAAGTCGAATCCACGGAAACGCCGCGAACAGCTAGAGCTGAGGCAACCGGAATACCAGCATGAATTATTTTCCAGCCAAAGATCTTCCATTTAGGAAGAAGGGGGAGCGCCCAAAATTTCTTCCACCAGGGAATAGGCAAGGACCCCAAAGGAGGACACCTGATAGTCTGATGAAGTAAGAGAGCATAGGCAGACTTCGTAGAAAAGGAGCCATCCTTGGTAAATTTCCAATATACAAAATCATCCATAAGCTCCTGCGGACGATCCAAACTAAGGATCCTGACGGCAGTTGGACTATCAAAAAACCGATGGACTCTCGAGGAGTCCCACGCGTTAGAACGCGGATCAATTATACCAGACACATGAGTCGGAAGATCCGACTGAGATAAACCATCCTTGAATAACACTGGACCCCAGGAGCCCAGTTGTCGGCTGTTATGTGTACCTTGTCACCTCTACCCACTTTCCAACGTACACCAGAAGAAACAGCCGAAAGAGCCATCTGCAACCCACGACAGCCCCAAGAGGGGCGAGAAATCCGAGCTCCCAGATTGACTGGCAGAGAGGGGTACTTCAAAAACATGAGTCTAGAAACCAAAAGTTGAGGATTTCGAATCATCCTCCACCCTGTACCAGCAAGGATAGCTGAATTAAAGCAAGCAATGTTGCGCACACCCAAACCCCCCAAACCTTTTGGTAAATGAAGAAGAGACACTGAGCGCAACGCCAAACCCTTCCGAGAACCAGACGATCTCCACCAAAAGTTGGCAAGCATGCTATCAAGTTGAGAAGCTACAGAAGACGGAATCTTGAAAACCGACAAGATATGATTAAACGATGCTATCAAAACCGAATTTATGATAGCCAGTTTCGCTGCTGCTAACAAGCGAAGAGAAGCAAAAGCAGACAACCGGCTAGCAACCTTGTCAATTAGAAACCTGAATTCCGCGACTTTACTCCTTCCAAGGTCAACAGGAAGACCTAGATGAGTACCAAAAGAAGCCTTCGATTGTAGTCGAAGACTGCGAGCTAAAAAATCACGGTAGTCTTGAGGGGTATTTGGGCTGAACTTGACAAAGGACTTCTGAAGATTAATCATCTGACCCGAAGCAGAGCAAAAATCCGAAAGAATGGCCATGACATTGTCACACGCTTGGGGCGAAAGTTGGAAAAATAACAGCGAATCATCTGCAAAGAACAGATGGGAAATCGAAGGTCCGCCCCTAGACACACGAATACCAGAAAACAAAGCCTGTTCTTCCGCCCGCCTAAGAGAGGTCGACAACACCTCCATACACAAAACAAATAGATATGGTGACAGAGGATCACCTTGTCTAAGACCACATTGTGGTCGAAAGGACGGTGTAAGACTCCCATTCACAAGAACCTGGTACGAGACAGTTGTAACACACTGCTCAATAATATGAACCGAATAAGGCGGAAAACCAAAAGGCCCGTAAAACCTGACTTAAAAAATCCCAGCGCACTCTATCATAAGCTTTATTCATATCCAACTTTAGAGCCGCATAAAAAGGTTTCCGAGCTTTAGAAGCATTCATAAAGGATAGAAGCTCGTGAGCTACCAAAGCATTATCAGAAATTAGGCGACCCGGCACAAAGGCATTCTGGAACCCTGAAATAAGAGATGGAAGAACCCCTCGCAGACGGCCAGTAATGCATTTTGCTATAATTTTTACATGACATTACATAAACCAATCAGCCGAAACTGAGACACTAACTCCGGCTGAGAAACCTTCGGCAGAAGGACTAAGAAGGTTCTATTCCAGTCCTTCAGCATATAACCATGAGCAAAAAAGTATTGAACTGCCGAGATAACCAAATGCCCAGTATGATCCCAATGAGTATTGAAAAAAGCCGAAGTAAAGCCATCAGGCCCAGGAGATTTGTCGTTAGCAATATGAAACATTGCAGCTTTAATCTCAGAAGGCGAGAACGGGGCCATTAACATGTCCTTTTGAGACGAGGATAGCGTCGGGAGGCCAAGGTGATCCCAAGAAAAAGGAGGGTCACTCCCAAATGGAGATACATGAGAATATAGATCAGAGTAAAAGGCCTGAATAAGAGAGCGAAGCCCAAGAGAATCCGAAACCCAAATACCAGCATCATTCTTCAAACTGACAATCAGATTACGACGACGACGAGCTTGGACCACCGAAAACAGTAATTTGGAGTGTGACTCCCTCCAGCATCCTATTTAGTTTTAGCACGTTGTTTCCAATAGAGAAAAGCAGCAGTTGCTTCGGCTATCTTCTCTTCCCTAGTATTTAGAAAAAGAACTCGCGCCACTGGGGATTGTAATTGAGTAGAAGAAGAAGACAAATCAGAACATAAAGCTTTCCAGTTTATACCCCAAGATTTCCTGTGGCTAAGGCACCAGTCTTTAAGTCGCCTGCGAATAACAACAAGCCTGCGAGATAAGGTAAAACACGGAGAGCCTGTAAATTCTAAACGACAGCCGTCCTTAATAATCCTAGAAGTATCCTGAGCAGATAAGCACCAGTTTTCGATTCTATAAGGTCGCCGAACAGAATCTTGAGGTAACGAGTCTGAAAAGATAATAGCTGTGTGATCCGAAAATAGAATCGGTTGATGATGAACAATGGAGTCCGGATAATCAATAAACCAATCCTGAGTTGCATATGCCTTATCTAATCTTTCAAAAGTCGGGTCCACCTCTATTCTATTGTTTGTCCAAGTATAAGAAGGTCCAGAAAAAGGAACATTCACTAACCCAAATTCAACCGCCATTGAATAAAATCCAAACGTCCTGGAATAAGTGAAGACCCTCCTATTTTATCCGATAGATACCCGACTTGGTTAAAATCACCAATCAACAAAATGTTCGGGTAAGTTTGGACAAATCTAGCAATAGACGACCACACATCTGATCTATCTGCTACATGAGGTGCCCCGTACACAAAGATCACAAATTTTATCACATCACCAACCTCTATTTTACAAACTACAAAGTTTGGAGATATAAACACTGGAACTACACTAAAAGGAGCAAGCTAAAAAATGAACAAACCACCACTTAATCCTACAGCATCTACACCACAACAACCCAAAAAAGGAATAGATGCTAAACTGAGCACAACATTATCCACAGAAACCATTGTTTCCATCAAAAACACCACATCCAAGTTATGGGAGCGGACTAAAGAGCTTAGATACGGAAATTTAGGGGAGTCCGCTTGTCCAAGACCCCTACAGTTCCAGGCAGCAACTTTCATCTCAATTTGGGTGACCCATTACGGGAGGTCACCGAGCCCGCTGAAGAAGAAGTTGTAGAAACCAAATCTAAACTGCCCTTGCGCTTCTTGCAAGGTAACAAACAGGGAAAACAACCTGAGCCATGTTGCAACATCGAGACTAGGGGTGCTGATGGTTCCAGTGCACCACCCGAACGCTGATGGTAGGGCAAAGAGCATGCCAGACTGTTCAACAATCTTGCGGAGGAATGTCCGCATATCAATGCTGTGAAGGACTACAATGCATTTTCAACGGTGACTATCCAGGCGCAACAGGAACGTGTATGCGACGAACGTTTAAGACCGTTCAACAATATTGTGTGGCACTTCAGCGTACCAATGTTTGTGAAGGACTACGATGTGAGCTTGATGGTGATTATCCTGGATCCGGCGGAGTTTGTAGGCCGCTAAAACCATGTCGAAGGACATATCAACTTTGCGGAGGTATCAATAGATTGAAATGTTGCCAAGGATTAAGATGTGTACTTGATGACGATTATCCAGAAGTTGGCGGTGTTTGTATGCCAGGAAGAAAATGTCAAAGTGATTATGAATCTTGTGGTGGTAGCACTGGACTTCAGTGTTGCGAAAGGTACGCTTGTGTCTATGATGCGAGTAGCTATGCTGGTGATGGTGGTGTTTGTGTGCCTACTTACAAGCAGAGTTCTTCGTCGAAATGATGACTTATTAGTCCATTCATGTGGATGACTCTCATTTTCTTGAGCTACAATTGTGTTAATTTGAGTTGCATATATGTATTTTTTGTTGAGTGTTTGATTTCTTGTATTAATTTTGATTGTATTGATTGAGTTTACTTAATAAATGTTACGGAGTTTTATTAAGAAATTTATATATATGCTATTGCTATGCATGTGTTTGGGTACAAATTTTTTATTTTTATTTTTTATTTTTTGGGCTGCTCATTACAAGCCAAAATTTTCTTCTGTGCAGTGCAGGTATATATTCTCGGCCCAATTCACCAATTGAACCAAAATCGTCTTTAACCCAATATTAAAAGTCTTAGTCGATCTAGATCTTATTGTTTTTTCCCAAATGATAGAGTATAAAATATATTTCTGAGCCTCAACCATCAGCTTAAATTTTTGGTTGAATTGGTCCTCTAACATGGTATCAGAGCCAGCGTAATACAAAGGTCACGAGTACGAATCTCATCTGCCCTTCCTTTAAAGTGGAATTAATTCGCACCAGCTATGGGTAGACCTTTGTTACATCCACATTTCATGCCTAAAGAGCCTTTATGTGAGGGGGAGTGATAGAGTATAAGGCTTTTCTTTGTCAATAAAAAAAAAAAAAGTTGTAACCTTTTCATTTTACCCCTTGTTTTGTTAGAAAAATAAAAATTTAAACATTTATTTGTGTATATTAGTAATCATCGCAGAGTATAAAAATGGCTTTTATAAAATTACTCATGGCCATACATTAAAAGGATTTGAGGATGCGTAAACCAACTACAATTAACATAATTAATTGAATAGTGCAAAAGTCAAACTGTTGAAATTAAAAAATTAACAAAATGAAGTACAATAATCCCCGGAATCAAAAACATAATGTATGCTATAGAACAATACATGAAAACACATGATGAACATATACTAAACTCAATCAGTATTGCTAGTATGAACTAGTGAGTACATATTATAGCTTAATAATTAGCATAAGTGCATAAACCCGTACCAGGAGGAAGCTTCTTCTTTCGAGTTTTAATAAGGTTCGGTAGGAAGGTTTCGAGCATGAACGCAGTTCAATCCTTGACAACATACGTACGGACCATAGAGTTGGCACTCTTGAAGGTGGTGTCTACACTTATCTTTCGACGGAGGTTGTTGATTATCTAAAGGTGTACATAGTCCGAGACCACCTGGTTGCTCTGGTGTCCAACCAAACAATATAATCCTTCACAACAAGCGTAATCGCCATAACCTCCACAAAGTTGTTTTAGTTTCCTACACGTAGGGTTAGGTTGTGGTTGTGGTGGTGGTGGTGGTGATGATGGCGGCGATGGTGGTGGTGGTGTGCTCGAGGTGTCCGGTACATATGATGGTTGTTGATCATAGGGTCCATAACTCTTTTCCATGGCTGGAAGAAAAATATGAACATAACACCACAAATTTGTAAGTAACAATTAGTGAATGTTAAAGAGAATTAAGCTAAATATAGTTTTATCATCTTATATGAAGTTTAAGCACTTCACTATTTCACTTCATCTCATACTCCTCTTGTATCAAATTTCTTGCATTACTTTAACTGAATACTCTTGACAATGTACAATTTTGGCTATCAATATCTTTTAATAGTAAAAATATAAATTGAATATATACATTATAATAAATCCAATAGTGCCTTAGATATGGACATTTGTTTTCATATATTTTCAAAAAAAATGATCAAAAGTGGTGAAAATTCATTATGAAGTTATGAGTAATTAACTAACGAGTTGGTCTTTTAAGAATACTATGAGGCATATATAAAAGGGATACTCAAAATGACACCATGGCGAAATTTTCACAAGGATTAGAATTTTTTGGATAATATATGATTTGGAATTATTATAAATCAATATTATATACGTCTGAGTGCACCGTACACTCAACTAATCCAAAATTAAATGAGAACGAACTACTCATGGATGAATGGTGCACCTGATGTATACGATAATATCTCAATTATTATAATATCTTTGTATGTGTACTTTTCCATAAAAGTATACATCTCCATGCATTTTATATTTAATGAGGGCTCAAATATCTATAAAAACGAGGACAAAATGATTAAATTAGAAAACCCTAAAAGGACAAGAAAAACACTATTTTAAGAAACTCAAATTCAAAAATGGAAAAAATATTATAGGACAGAGGACGTTAGGGCAAAAGGTAACCAAAAAAAAAAAACACACACAAACAATATTAAGAAAGAAATACAAAAACTAAACCTGATTCAGCCAATGCCAAAAGAGCTAGCAAAATTGACAACACAAATAAGTTGATAAAAATCCTCTCCATTGTGTTAATTAAATGTTTTAAAATTAAATTGAAGTTTGATTATGTTAGCAATGTCCACCATTATATTGCAATACTTATATAGTGCTTCCAAATGCGCTTAAAAAGTCTACTTACTAGGTAAAAGTAATTACGAGTCGTGAGCTAGCAATTTCTATGATTACTTACTTAATTATTGAGTTGTTGCGCACGACTAGTTCACTACGATAAAATTTATATATACAGCTTGTTATGGCTATTTTTATCAGATAAACTAAATAGATTTTTAGATGGTTGCAGCCACGTCTTTGGATTATTATGTTTTGTTGAGGTACACATACCGACCCTCCTAAATATAGTACATACCTTTGTTAGAAAGAATTAAAAAAAAAATGCAAGGAAATATCTAATATAATTATAGTCTACAAAAATCTATTGATATAATATATCTATGATACTAATAAATCTAATGTAAATTACAGTATTAACTTTCGCAAAACCTGTTATATACACTCAAATTGTACAGAGTTACATGCATCCAATATAAGGGTAATTTTTTCCTCATTTGATACGAGTATATATTTGTATGCTCATTTTAAGATTCTAAAATGATCCGAGCAAAAATATCATGAGCAGAAAATACCATTGGGTTTACCTTGCACTCGGTGTATATATATAAATTACTTTATATCTCTTTAGAATAATCTAGCATTAAATATTATAATCATCTTTTGTACAGAGTATTAAGGTGTATATATACTATTAAGGTGTATATATACTCTGTAGTATGTATAAATATGTATGTGATTATTGTCCATAGGATACAAAATTAAAATTAAAAAATGATATTAGTCTTGTTTGGTATAGAAGCTGGAAAGCTTTTAGCTAATAGAGCCTAGTTAGAGGTTAGCTTACTGAAAGACTTAAAACTCTTTTTGAAAAAATCATTATAAGAACTTTTTGAAATCAACTTATTGAATAATTAGCTTTTTTACTTTTTGGCTATCAAATACACTTATGTCTTGTTTGGTAAAGTGCATTTTGGAGTTATTGATCCCTATTATATGTTTGACTGATTTAAATACCACCTTCGAATATTTTTAGTTGCAACTTTGCAATATTTTATATCTCACAAATAATACCCCAAAATTGCAACTAATTTAATAAAAATCGGAGGTAGTATCAAATTTGGGTGTTTGGTAAATAGTTTATTGAAAGAGATTTTTGGACTCAAAAAGCACACACTTTTAGAAAACAATCAATACAAAACTTTTTGATATTAGCTTATTAAAAAAAATCATCTTTTGTCTATTAAATACACTAAAACAACTAAGTACGTAGCACTTAATTACTAAACACTTTTACACAATAAGCTAAACTATTTATAACCAGCTAGTCAAATTAATTAATACAACCAAGTTCAATATTATTCTAAAATGATTAATTGTATTCAATTCAACTTGCTACATGATTAATCATGATATAGCTAATGTTAGTTTACTGATATCATATACTAGCAGTAGTGATGAGTCCAGCAAAGCAAAGACATGGTTGCATGCACGTAATAACAACGAAAATAATGATGCATCTATATTATATCTTGTTAATTATTTGATAATGTATTTAATTTCCTTAAGTTTTTTTGGCTTGTCGATCAACATACAATAAAATTAGTTTTCATTCCATAAGGTAAGCAATATAAATGCTAAGGAAAGCTGAGGAATGTTCAATCACTCGCCTAAAACAATAATAGATCGTATAAGCTTAGCTTAGAAATGCAACAATCTTCTTATATTTCCTTCATTAAAATGGCGAGTATTCGTATCAACTACACTGTTATGTCAATGATGTTCTTAGCTATTCTTTTACTAAGTGTATCAGGTTTGGCTCCGACCTCTTTTTCTCCTACAATACTCATTATTATTACACGTATTATGTGCTTTGGAGATATTGTTATATACACCTAGTGTACCGTACACCCATAAGTATTTTGTACTTATTTTGATGATTATATTTCGTTGATTCATCAAATGAAGAACAAAAACTAATCTTGGGTTAGTTGGATACGGTAAACCTGGATGTATATAAAAATTTTATGTGCACGGGCTAATTTTTTTTTTTTTTTTTTCTATAATTCTAGTCAAATGTCGTTTTCAATTCATATATGCATGTTCGATTACTCTATAAGTTAAATAATTTTTGAAAAACGGGTGACTAATATTCATGGTTAAAATTATTTCAGTTCCAGCATTCATCGATGCAATTGAAACATCCGAAGAAGAAAAATGTCAAGGTGAAGGCAATATATGTGTTTCTAAAGGTGTATATGCTTGTTGTGAAGGACTAGTCTGCTCAGCTTCCAATATTGTTATTGGTGTTGTAAAAAACCTCTACCGGATCTACTAATAGATTATGCAAATTGAGACTCCTTATAATCATCGAAATTCATGAATACATACAAGCAACTCTACTAAGTATCTAGAAGAGTTTCTTGTATAATATACCACTATTTGTTTCTAGCTTGCACTGTGATGTTTCTCATAAATGTTCTTTTTAATCAGTATTATTATTCATAATATTATTATTCATAATATCATAATTATTGTTAGATAATCAACTCAATCAAAAGCTTAAACAGATGGTTGAGATTAAAGAATATGTTTTATACTCTATATCAACAATGTTCATTTTGTTGCTTTGATCGGTCTTGGATTTATTTTTAATTTTTTTTTTCAATTCAAAGTGTATTGTTTGTTGATGGGGGTACACATACGTATGTCAAATTAAAAAAAAAAAAAGATTGAATGATCATCAAAGTCAAATATAGTAATAATATACGTTATCTAATCATATATACTTCGTAGAATTTTGTGATTGATTGGTCTACCACAGAAACGACACTTAATAAATTTAGGAAATTGAACCTCATTCGTTGGAAAAATGGCTAGAAAGCATGGGTGTATTATAATATCACAACTTAAACTACTAATCATACATATACAATATATTCTTATTGAACTTAAGAAATATGGATGATGTTGACAAAATAACTCAAAAGTGTTGGACCTTTGATGGCTGTAATGCAATTTAGGTCAAATTGAATGAGTCTATGTGAAGGGAAAAAAAAAAATTGCAATCTAACCCATGAAATATCACCGTGATCGAATTGAAAAAGGGACCTTACATTTTTTTTTTTTTTGACACACCTTACATGTTTTTTTTTTTTTTTGACAGTGAGAACAAAGAAAAGAAAACATAAGCAACAGACTAAAAATACCAAAAAAACACTCCCGAGCACGAGCCTTTCCAGCCAACCAGTGTACAGGAGACACCCATTCCCTAGGAACCTTAAGAATTTTACAAGCCGCACAGGTAGACAAAAGAACCCGAGTATCCCGAAGTAACCAGTATAAAGAAACCTCATCTTTCTGTTGTTGGCCTAACATCCGACACAGAGGCTCACAGTCCGAGTAAATAAGAATCCTACGAAAACCACGAGAAAAAGCATTGCGTAACCCCCAAAAACAAGCTTGTAACTCAGACTGTAAGGCTGAAGAAGAGAGAGAAGCACGAGCCCCTCCTCCTCGGACTGAAGGAGAACCACAATCACGAAGAACCCAACCAGCACCTGCCGAATTATCCGAGGATGACCAAGACCCGTCGCAAATCAAACAAATATTAAACCCCGACGTAGGGTCCCCAGCAAGAGTGGCAGCAAATCCCGAACCAACAGGCCTAGGGCTAGGACCCAAAGTAGAAGAAGGAAGGTGAGAATCCTGAGCCTGCCTCCCTCGCACATTCCACTGAGAAGCAAGAAGCAAAACATCATCCGGAGAGACAGCTTGTTGCCGAAAACGTACATTATTACGGGACAACCATATAGACCAAAGAAGGGAGAAAAATTGCACCAAGTTCTCCCAATCCTTAGCAGCCGCTAACAACGAGACCATAACAGAAAACCATTGGAGAAAGGGAAGATGAAGAAGACCCTGACTATTGAAATGAAACGAGCTGCGAACCCATAAAGGAGTAACGAAATCACAGTCTCGAAACAAATGGTTGATCGTCTCCTGCTCCCTTCGACAAAAGCAGCAAGTCGAATCCACGGAAACGCCGCGAACAGCTAGAGCTGAGGCAACCGGAATACCAGCATGAATTATTTTCCAGCCAA